>NC_073693.1:15709066-15784066 GCF_029784155.1 Uranotaenia lowii
ACGACTAACAAACCTCTTTTTACCTCTTTTCACCCTTATGTGCAGCTGTCATCGGAGGCGCCGTGGTCGGTCTGCTCTGCGCCATCCTGGTGGTGATGTTCATCGTGTACCGGATGCGGAAAAAGGACGAAGGCAGCTATGCCCTGGACGAGCCGAAGCGATCCCCGACGGCCAACACCTACGCCAAGAACGCCAATAACCGGGAGTTCTACGCCTGAGATTACTCGATCGACTCCAGTGACGGTGATTTGTAAAGCAGCAGTGGGCGGAAAGGGTAGGCGGCACGAATGATTGAACGAATACATATACATATATACGAGGATGGGAGGGAGTCGGGCGAAGAGAAGAGGCTCGGATTGAAAAGATTTAAGATCGAAGAAAAACTGCGTATAGCGAAGAAAAGAATACTGTGCAAGATGGAGAAGAAAAAGAATGCAGGTGGATTGCCGTAGCTCTCAACTGCTAAACGCACCTCGAGACGATTTGAGGGTTTTTCTTTAACAGTGTAGAACAGTGGGCTACTGCGTTAGTTTTTATTCTCCTCTTTTGAAGATGAAGGAAAAATCTAGTAGTGCGGGCGAGCGTATATTCTTCAGCTCTTGCGTGGTGCCAATCATAGTCACCCATGCTGCGCTTGGAGTCGTGTCAAATAGAAAAAAAACGCCTAGTGCGTCGTTAGCGTATACTCAACGCTATCGAGAAATACAAAAGTAAAACAAAAAAAACCTAATCTAGCGAGACAGTTAAGTAGAAATGATGCTAAACAAACAAATTTTACTAACAGCTGAATCATACAACAAAGAAAACTAAAATTAAAACGTTGCGATTTGAGATCCTCAAACAGATCATAATAGGATTCGTACATGATGATATAAGAAGGTGTATTTTAAAATATTTTCTTTCGCATGACAAAGAAAAACGTAGAACTCTGGCACTGCGGTTGATTCGTGGTGCCTCCCCAATAATGGAGCAATTTTCCTTTATCGTCAAGTTTACATTTTTATTTAGTTCATTTTTACTCAAAACAAATTGTAACAAAAAAGCTAGGAAACAGCCGGCAACTATTTAGTGGCAAGTCCAACAACAATGTGTAATAACAGATTTAAAACAAATCACTTTAAATGGCAGATCAATAGATTCGATGAAGCTGTGCAGCATTTACGGGATGAATATAGTGCAGAGGCGAAGCATACACTCGAAACTTATTCATTCACGCGCGCCACGCCAGGCAAAAGTTTTAATGTGTAAGGAAAAGGCTAAAAGTTTATATAGAGTATAAATGTTACATATTTATAGTGTCATGTGCTATCACACAATCCCCCGCCCGAATTAAGACGAGAAAATTAAGGAGCCCCAAAAAACAGATGGTGAAAGTTAATCCGATACGGCAGTAGTTGAACAAATTAACAGAAAAACAGAGAGAGAGCAAATATATGTTTATTTTATTTAGATTTTCATAGCTTAAGTTTTGTTCCAAGGCAACTATTCAAATCCGTTCGATTGAGTTAAACCGATTATCCAGGGGAAACTTGCTTATTATAAAATGTAGATCCTACGCAATTTGAAGACACGAATACGAATACTTTATTGTTAAAGTAAGGGGCAATGGAAATGCAAGCCAACCACAATATGATGAATTGCGCGGAAAAAACTGTATAGGAAAAAAAACAAATGCTTATTACTATTATTTATAAATTATACTTATATTTTGAAAAGGAATCAAAATCAATAATCATTAACAAAATTACAAGAAATTAGTTAAAATTTAACCTATATATAGCAATAACAAAACTAAAACGTTTAAGGGGAATCTGGAGAACAAAAAATTCAAACCAAGATTTTGAATGGCACTCATAATGGGCTAAATATAGGAAGCTAAAGTACCGAAACACGAGAGCCAATTTAAAACGAAAAACGAATCATTCAAGCAGCATTTATCACCACGGTATATCGATTGGTTGAAACTTTTTTGCCACTACAATTTATTATGTTACTCAACAAAAACAAAACCAAGGGTGGAAAAGCATTTCCGTTGGAATGGAAGCATTTGCGTTTTGATGAATGTTAGTTAGAAGATTATGAAACTGTTTGTGTTGTAAACTTATTCAAGATACTCAAAAGCATCTTTGCATCTCTTAGTATCTCTATTGCATTTTAAGACCACTTTTTGATTTACAATGAAGCCTGTTATTCTTTGTGACCAAATTATTGATTATATTTTTTATTGCGGACCTTCTTTGCCATTTGCAGATATCATTTAATTTCTCAAGTAAGTTTTGAAGCAATTTTAATTTTCAACGACACAATTTAGATCCTAGTGCTTAGAAATATGAAACATGTGAATTGAGGCGCTAGTTTGCCAAATCAGTTTTTTTTATTAGCGGAAGCATAATTTAAACTTGCGCGTTCTTTTGATCATCGTTAGCGTTTGATATGGCAAACAAATTTGCCACAATGCCTAGACTAAATACTACTCTGTAGGTAGAATTTTCTTACCCATCCATTTGAGCTACATCAGTTGGCAAATGGTAATCATACAAAAAAAAAACATTTCTAGTTTCTGTTGTTGAATATCTCTAGCAAACTATAGCGAATGAGACGGCTTACTTTTTGGAAAAGCAGAATGTCGAATGCGTCGAGAAGATGATATGAACGAAAACAGATATCACATCTACAAACATAGCTTTTTAAAATAACTCTAAAATGAACAAAACAGAGAAAAAAAATCAGTACACGTATGTAAAGACAGATACATTCACTAAACAAAAATTTGCTATTATAATTATCATTGTAATTAGCATAGTTATCGATAACGATGTGACGTCATAAACCTTACGTATATGATTACTAGTAAGCGTTAATCGTATAAAGCAAAACTGCAAACTGAGCGATCGATCCTTTTCCTCTGGTAACCATTTGTAATTCCTAGAACCCTAGAACGTGAATGATAAGCCGAGGGAGCGCGTAGTGCATTTGTTTTCGGTAAGGATTTCTACGTAAAGTTTGGCTTTATTAAGATAACCTTTTTTTTCGATTGAAATCTTCCGATGCGCTAGTTTTCATTGCAATACTTGTGCTGCTACTCATCGATTTCGAATCGAAAACTATCTTCTAACGTGCCTCAGGTGGCATTCAAATCGAACGTAAACGTCCACATTGCTTAACGGTTCACAATTCTTACAATCGGAAATTGTAGGAATCGATGAAACCTATTAAAGAATCTTCTAACCTATAGACGTCAAAGCTAACCAGTGAACTCATATCCTTCATGCGATAAAATGGATGTTTCAATGGCCTAACAATAACCAAACCAACCCCCTGAATCTAACCTCAATGTTTACTTCTGGCGGCTTTTCGTTCCAGTAACGTGCATCCCCTGCTCCAAATTCGTAGTTTTCTATAAGCTAATTGGAGACTGAAACGATTGAAAAATATAAATCATTATTTACTACCTTAGTAAATCCTTTTTACGTAGTGCCATTGATGAGATGATAAGATAACCTATAAATTTGTTTCTTTTTGTTTCACACAGTTAAATATAGTATCCTTTTAAAACATCCACATCAACAGTCCACATTCACCACTTGAACGTTGCTAAACGCACCTTGCAACAACATTTACAATCGGTCCCAACAATATTTGAAGAATCTCTAAAAACTTTATCATTTACCATAGACTTTTTTGCCTATTCATTTTTAATAAATTGGTGCTTCTCAATACGTTGCAATAAACTTCGAAACCTCAAATCGCGCGGATGTAAAACATTCAATTGTTCAAATGATATTAGCATTTCACAATTTCTCTTAAAATTCAATAGAAAAAACTACTAAATCGAAATCCGTAAATTTCTCTTACAAACAGTAAAAAACAAAGATTGCATCGGAACACTTTTGGCATGAACAAAATCTAGTTAAAATTTAAAAATAATTATTCAAAAATTATCACATCGCTATTAATATGGAGGCAAAGTGATTTCCGGCAGTTTATATTGAACGTTTGAAACGTTTGAGTGGCTGAAACAAAAAATCTACAAAACATAATAGACAAATCGGATCACTTCACAGCCGACGGTGAAATCGTAAATTTGCTGTTCGGCAATCTATTGAAGCAAATCCTTCTATCAAACATACGGAAATGATACACACTGATGATAAACAAACATTTCACAATGCAGACGAAAAACAGTAAAAATACAATCTCAATGAAAACGTGCGGAAGTGTAATAAACAAAAAAAAAAAAAATAAGCCCCTATGATACGAAAGTGAAGATGAGAAAAGAACATAACAGAACAAAAAAAAATCATTAGAATATTACTAATAAAATCTAAGTTTAATATACAACAACAACAAAAAACAGCAAAAACAAGAAATCAGAAGAAATATAAGAAACTGATAAAATAAAACAGCAACAAAAAAAAAGGCAGAATGGAAAAAGCATCACACCTACACAAAATGTAAGGGACAGTGTAAATAAAGAAGTCTTTACAAGTGTAATCGCGAGTGTGTTCGGTGAATTGGACGCTTTTGCTTTGCTTCGCGAGGAACGGAAAAGAAACTTCCTGTGAGATGTTGCGGTTTAATATGGGGTTAACTACTTAAAGTAGTTTGATATTTTGCGTATGTGTACATAAGATCTTGAAAAATCATTGATTTTCCCTTGACTAAACCTAAAACTAATCGGATGACTGATGGATACCTATTTGTTAACATTTTACTTTCAGACGCAACCAAATTGTGATATTGCAAATTTGTGAAAATATATGCCCGCCAATCAAGTGATGACTCAGTTGCTGCTCGCACAGAAGCCGTTCAAGAAGATTTCCAAGGTTCTAAGCAGCGGAACTCGGTAAGTGAACGCTTGCAACTTTTACGTTCGCCATATGTGATTAAATTCAAGCATATACGTTCAAGATTTCTCGAATTTCGTCTATCAGGATGCCAATGTTTTTAGGAATCCAAGGCCAAAAATAACACTGATTTTAGATGAGGACATGAAATCTGAGAGCTAAAATCTTAGACGAGATTTGAAACCTGCGACGTGAGACATGCACCCTGAGATATGAAACATGAGACGTGAACAGGTTTCAGGTCTCATAACTATACCTTATGTCTCAAGGTACTAAGGCCCCATGTCTCATGTTTCAGACCTCTGATCCGAGATGTCAGCTATTTTGCCTCAGGTCTCAGAAATGTCTCAATTCTTAGGTCTAATACCTCGATTCTCAAGCGTCAGGTATCAGGCCTCACGTTTTAAGTTTCAGATCTCTCTAAATTCTCAGGCATTAGGTGTAATGTCTCAGGTCTCATGTTTGGATTCTCAGGTCTTTGATCTCATGTCTCCTGTCTTAAGCCACAGGAAAAATCCCAACTTTAAAAATATATAAGTGTTCTTGGCAAGGACATTTAATAATTTCTCTTATACCGCGTATTATCGCAACAATCGTGATAGTTGCGAAAACTCAAAAAAACAATAATTTATTTATTCATCTATTTATTATTAATGTCTTTGATGAAAATCACAAAAACTTATCTTAAACGTTTTAATTTCTAGAACTACGTATATTTTTTTTGAATATATCTTTGGAAATGTTAAAGATAAAAACGTTTGAAACTTCATTGAAAACACGACAATAGTTATACAGAGGATGATTTTGTGCGAAGACGGTGCGGCTGTATGGTATCCACAGAAAGTTCTGTTGACGAAGTCGTCTAGCTAGCGCGTAAATGTTAATGTTTTGCAGCAATTGGTCAAATTGGTACATTCTATGAATGTACGTCCGCCTCGCGAAGGGTTTCAATAGATATCAGATTGCATCTTTCTGCATATGGTGGCAGTCGAACGGCATCATTCCATGGCAATCGACGGAGTGCGAATCGTAGGAACTTCTTTTATACCCTTTCCAGTCGTTCGATTTGTACTGCCTAATGGGGGGTCCAAACTGCCACGGCATATTCTAAAACGCTACGCACCAGAGCACAGAAAATCGCTTTCAGACAATAAACATCTTCAAAGTCTGCAGTATTCCTACGGATGAAACCCAAAATAGCAAAACCTTTTGCAGCAGTAGCAGCTATGTGTTCCGAGAAGGTTAGTTTGTGATCGAATATAACGCCAAGATCTTTGATCGAATCCACTCGTTCCATTTCCACTGTATCCATTGCATAGTTAGAACGTAACGGTTCTCTCGTTTTACAGAACGTAATGCATGTGCATTTACTAGTATTAGCTACCATTACATGACACCTGCACCAATTCAGAAGAGTCGAGATGTCTGCTTGAAGTGCTGCACAGTCCATAAGTGATTCGATATTCCTGAATGTTTTAAGGTCATCCGCGTACATTAGTTTTGAGGATTTGAGTATCCAGGCAAGATCGTTTACAAAAATAATAAAGATGAGTGGTCCTAAGTGGCTTCCCTGAGGGACGCCGGAGGAGACTTCAAAAGGCTGAGACTGAATTCCTCGTAAGTTTAAAAATGCTCGTCTATTTGTCAGGTACGAGAGCAGCATTATAAAGTCGCTCGTATAGTAGTGTTTCAAAAGCTTTTGACAGGCAACAGATTATCGAAATGGGTCAATAATTCTCCACTCCATGAATATTTCCCGATTTATGGATTGGAGTTATGGCAGCGGTTTTCCAGATACTAGGAAAAATACCATCATTTAGAGATCTATTGAATATAAAAGTATGAAAATCGATATGTATTTTAAGAGTTCAAGAGACTCACTTCTTCATGACCACGAATAAATGTAGTGCAAATTGGGTGAAAATGAAAGACCCTAATTTTTCTACGGAAATTGAGTGGCATATCTCCCTTATATGTGCTGAATTCGGGGTTATACCGACAAACCAGATCAAAGTAAAAAAAAGGAAAAGGAAATACATTAATCAAGATGAAAGAAATTCTCGGGGGTTCCAATGATTTCAGTTCATCGGTCGTTCTATCGACTCTGATTGCTTCCCCCAGATCATATGGACAAACTAGATGCATTCGCCACGAAGCGAGTAAGCATGATATTCAATCTACAATGCAATAATTGATACAAAGACATCGGAGCCAAAAAGGTGATAATCAATAATCACAGCCAGGTCCGTAGAAAACGACGGATGCTGAAGGAACTACCCATCCGAGCTCTTGGATTACTGCTTTGACGAATTATCCAACGCGGTATAACAGGGCAAAGTTGTATGTATGAAATGAGCTCAAGAAAATACCCAAATTTGCTGATTCCAGGGCTAAACCGTTGTTGTCTCTGTTGACGATAGTGGAGTAATGACAGTTTCAATCGGAAACCGGAATTTTCCTTCCGAGAATCTCGGCTATACGAAGACGAACGAACTGGTTAGTCGATCCGAAGGGTTCCCAAGTAACATTTCAAGTTTTTTTAGCAGGCTACTAGACCAAGTTCAGGTTTCATAAGAGGTTTGAAGAGTCGAACAAAACAATCGGTGTTACTTGGATTCCTAGCTCGGGATCGACCACAACATTCGACATAAGACCGTCTGTATGTTAAGGACTATCCGTGACGATCGTCACGTACACCAACGCTGATTTAGAAACCAAAGATGAGGGTTTGGTTTCGTCCCGTAAAATAGTTGGTTTTGGCCAAAGACTTAAGGTTGCTATTGTAGAGATCAGGAGATCATAAGGAGGAACAAAATGGTGGTTCGGCGGCTTATGGCCTACCTGGTGTCTGGCTTTTTACACTCGAACGTGGTTGAGCGCTGGATAGATCTTGTATTTGTGCTTCATAAAGTAGTTATTTTGGAAGCGAGCCAGTACCAATTAGCTGCTTTTGACCGGCCTTGATCCGAGAGTTCAGGTAATTGGGATCGGTACCAAGTAGCGCTAATTGCCAAGGATAGTCAACCGGTTGTAGCGTTGGAAGCTTCATGACTGCATTCTGATGGCTCTGTGATGCTGTCGTCGCTTTGAAGGTGAACCCCTATCAATTCCTAGGGTCGGTACGCTTACCACTCTTAATGCTATCTTGTAGGGAAGTTCGGGAGGACTAGGTAAAACTCCTTTGTTACAATGGCACCGTTTATTTAATGTTGCAGTTTAATCACCCACCACTTTCTCAACTTAATCGAACCTGGCTGGTAGCGAGAACCTGGTGAAAGCGAGTGGCTTTCTTAACCCAAAACAGTGAGGTCCTGTGGTATTTAGGGACAAATTAGGGGTCGGTTGTGGACAACGGCAAAATAGCGGATGGTTGGTTACCGGTCGTTCAATCTGTTCTACGTTTTTAGGCTTACAAATATTAGTTTTTTAATCTTTGCTGATATAAAGACTTCAATCAGCGTTAAGATGTTGTTCGCGAACTTGACCAATGACCGAAAATTCCATGGTTGACCGGCCTTGAACTCCAAGCCCTCGTCCCGCGTTCTCTTTCGCCTCGTCCACTTCGCTTCTTTGGTCTGAGTTTACGGTTCACATTTTCTCGTTGCCTTCTGATAGTAGGTTGTAGAACGACTTTTTTCCAGAGGTCGTTCGCCTGGTTAGGGTGGCTTGGGGAACTGCTTCGCCAAAGAGAAATCCTTAACCACCACGGACAAAACAGCAACATAATTAAATTCCATCTACACAAAGATCACTGCAAAATCCTTCGACTGACTAGCAACGCTTTCAAAGGCTGCATTATTTGGGGAAAACACATAATTTTCCCTTACTGCGATGTCCAAATCTACATTTACTCGCGACCAATCTCTGCAAGCTCGATGGAATTGTTTTTGGGCGCTTACAATGATAGAGTTCCAAGTTGATCGTGATGTTCCCTTTAAACATGTATTATGTTTCATGATCTTCTTTGGATGAAGGTCCGGTTTAAATTTTTACTTTGGAGCATTTCCTGAAGCCACCAGCTCCATTTTTCGCTTCCAATTTTTCTATCAATCCCTTTGAATGAAGGTATTTGAGAATCGTTTTATGATCACAGTTCGATCAAGCCATTTCACGACTGTGATCGGAGACGTTCTTCCTCAAATTTAGGAGGCCTTCCGCTCAAGATTGCCACTTTTGAATTTTGCGAACCTTTTCCGTGCCTTTCGACTCGCCTATAAATCCTTTGGCTGTTTGGCCTCGACAATAGGCGAAGAAGAGCAGGTGCTGCAAATGTTGTTTTTCACCTCCTTGGTGTTCCATTTTGTAAGCCCTTCAAACTATTACAAATTAAATAAGCCAAAATTGAAATAAACATTGTTTTTTAGAGTAGAAAAATTGTATCGAATGAATACTTACCCTTTGCCAAAATGTAAACAAATCGTTGTAAACAAAGCAACCGACCGTTGAACCAAGGTGTATATATATTCAGGAGGTGTTACCGAATACCGAATTCCCGATTCAGCCATTTTGGCTATGTAGACTATGCAACTATGCGGAACTCATGAAGTTTGTTTACCAACGAAAAGCTGAGCAAAAAATAAACAAACTCATTGAGAGCCCCGCTCACTCCTCGCCTACTTACTGTGAAAGTCGGAGAACCTATTGTATCAAAAGACCTTGCGTTGAACTAACCTGTGCATGTAAAATAGGTAAACTATGAGCGTTTTATGAAATCGGCAGCTTTTTCGGGCAACAAAGTGAAACGTCAAAAAAGAAAACATGAAATGACATCCAGTGAAACGATATGAAACGCAATCTTTGTTTATTTTTTGTCTTCATGCTTTACACACACCACCGAGAAACTGTGCGGAGATTCAAAATATGGAGTGGTTAGGGTATCTGCACCAACTTCAGTGCACGTTTCTTAAGCCTAGTCCACACTAAGCAACTTGGACTGCGATTTCGGTTGCTGAGACTTGTTTATGTTTACATCTTGGTTGCTGAAGGTCTCCCATACTTGTCGGGAGACTTGAGACGTGCATATCATCAAATGTAAACATAAACAAGTCTCAGCAACCGAAATCGCAGTCTAAGTTGCCTAGTGTGGAATAGGCTTTATTTATTTCGGTTGGTGGCTCCTACGACCTTTCAAAACATACTCGATCATGGGTGGCCAAGATTGTGTATGAAAAATGTAATTCTTTACGAAAACTTCCGCCTGAGAGCTCTTGGGATATATTAATAAAAATGTTTGCATAAATTTAGGGGTCTTAAATAGTCAAAACTAAAAAACCATGTGGCCGGCTACCCACAAGGTTTTTCAGTGTTTCAGTGCCACCCATGATCTAGATATCCCAAATCACTAAAAATTCTTCAAGATATACGAAAACCATTACCACTAAAGTCAAATGTAATCAATTTAAATAAGTTTACTTAAATGTTGAGATAAAAAAAAATTAATAAAAAATATACTTCCACTAATTCAGATGAGTAACGAACACGGATCTGGCGCCTGTACCCTAACTCCCCAACAACCAACACACAGAGTGCTTTTCGTTTTGTTCACAGTCACGGAACGGGAACGAGTCGTGTCAAGTCAAGTAGATTCGAGTCGAGTTGGTAAGAAGTGCTGCTGGCTGTTCCATCCATCAAACGAGAAGAAATGTAGAAGAAGTGAAGTTAGTTACTTAAAAATTCTATTTCGTCTACGTTGCCGGAAGGATGCTGGTAAGTTTAATCGATGATTGATTGCTGTCGATGAGGCAGTTGGATGCCCGAAAAATTGCGAATGAAAGTTCTAAGTTCATACCTGGCAGTTGTTTTCTTCGGAGAACAAAGTGCAATAAAATTTGAATTGATCTTCTAGGTAGAGCCGAGGTAAAACATCTGTCAAACTAGTTTTGCTAGAGCTGTTTCATCTTATTGATGCTAATTGTTTTAAGAAGAAATTCGAGAGAATTTATAAAGTCTATTTCGATATTCTTGTCCTTATTAGATTTGAATGAGCTAAATAGATTATTCCATTTATGAGCCACTTTTTTTTGGTACTTTCCAAAAATGTCAGTGACTCACAGTAGCTAGATAGAGATGATAGAGTCCCTCGTCCAGAGAAGCTAGAAAGAGACAAAGCCACGATGGGCTGCATCTCAGAAGAACAACAAATAATCATCGTCCCATCTTTTTCCAGATACCGTAAAGTGAGAAACGAAAACGAATCAAAACAAGTGCAAAAGAATTACCTAAAAGCAGCTTCATCTCGTGGAAAACGAGACTCAGAAATAACTGTTTCTGCCTCAGTGCCAATCCGAGCTTCTCGGGCTTGCAGAGGAAAAACCGGCAAGTTTGCGTATGTGTGGTTGTACGTTTCTTACTTTTGGTGTGCCAACTCTAATTAAATGCTAGAAGTCAACACGATTGGCCTCACGATGTCCCCAACGAATCGCTAATGACCAAGGTCATATTCTGGAGCGACCCCACAAAAACCACCTTCTTCCAACGCTAGTTTGGTGGACAATCTTTGGAACTATGAGCTGCTGGATGCGATCAGCCATTTCGAACAGTAAGAGATAATTACCTCCCGGCCGTTTCATCTTGCCTGGAGTAGAGCTAGTGCGGTAGTTGTTGCCCCTCGCCCAAAACGCCAAAACCACAAAATGGGAAGCTGCCTAACGTGCTTCAAATCACCGCCAAACCCTACGGTTCCGCAGGTCGGAACGGCTGGTACCGTTCCAGGACCGGAAACCGTAGTCGACTCGGAAGTTGCCATCAACGGTACTTGAGATCCATCCTCAAAAGGACAAAACATATGTTACTAATTCATTTTTTTTTTATTTTCGTTTTAGAAAACGACGAACTTTTGTCGGCGAGTCCGATCCGCATGACCTCGCTCGGTTCGGAACGGAAGAGTGGAAGCTTCAAGAAGACGATCGGACTATTGAACGGCAACATCAGCGCCTTGCCCGATGGGGCCAGCAATTTGACAGGTGAGATGGTTCAAATTTCATTGAAAGCAGTTAGATCGATAACGTTCCAGTTCGATCATAAAATGAACTTAATCTGAAATCTGAATTTAAAAATTTAAATCTAAATCTGAAATTGAAATCAAAGCTCAGATTTCAAGTTTGTATTTTGAACTCGAATTTCAACAATTACATTTGAAAAACGAATTTTGAATCTGAATTCTGAATCACAAATTGGAAATCCGAATCCGAAAAAACGAAATCTTCTGTTGTAATCTTGATTATTTATCCTTAATTAAAAATCCAAACTAAATCCGAAACCTGTGAATATGATTCTGGTGTTTGAATCTTGAATTTTTTCTCTTTAGCACCTTTTTATTTCTTCTATTTGTCTATAAATAAATAAAAAAGAATGTAAAATCTAGAATATGAGTTCGAAATCTGAAGTTAAACACTAACTTAGATTCTAAATTCTGAAAAACGGAAATCTAAAATTTGAAACTTGATTTCGAAACCTATATTATGTACTTATCCAAAAGAAAACTGAATTGGAATCTGATAACTGAGGAAATCTAGATCTAAGTTTGTAAGTTTGAATCTAAAAACTTAAACTGTTTCATGATTCAGAACTTTCTAGTAAATGGGAAGAGGCTAACCATTATGCTATAATTTTAATCGTCTTGATTTTTCAAGTGTTAAACCCGTCGTTTTTTCCTCCTGCTTTCAGCAGCCGGCAAAGACCTAGCAACGCAAATCTCCGATAACGATCTGAACAAGCTGTTTGAGGAGTACAAGGACGGCCAAGAGGACGCGATACTGTCGGAGGGCATCGAAAGGCTGTGCTGTGATCTAGGATATAAGCCAGACGATTTTGCCATCCTGGTGCTGGCCTGGCGCCTCGATGCCTCCCAGATGTGCCAGTTCACTCGAAGCGAGTTCATTCAGGGGCTGCAGCAGATGAACGCCGCCAGCATCGAGGACATCAAGCTTCGGCTCCGACAGAACGTCGAGAAGCTGAAAGCTGCCGATTCGGAAGACTTTAAACAGCTGTACAGATTCACGTTCCGGTTTGGGCTGGAACCGGGCCACCGGATTCTGTCGCTGGACATGGCGATCAGCCTGTGGCGGTTGGTTTTTACCGTGCACACACCAGACATTCTGCCCCGATGGTTGAACTTCCTGGAGCAGCACCAAAACATCCGGGGGGTTCCGAAGGACACCTGGAACATGTTTCTGAATTTTGTGGAAACCTGTGATATCACACAGTACGACGATACGGAGGCGTGGCCAAGTTTATTCGACGATTTCGTCGAGTACGAACAGGAACGGATTAAACAGGTCGAAGCAAAGGCGGCCGCTGCTCTGGAAGCCGCCGGTTCGGACACAGGAGGACCGGTGCTGGCCGTTGGTGGCGAAGACGATAACAACAACGGTTACAACTCATAGTATTCTGCTGTAGTGCTCCGTTTTAAGCGAACACTTGGTTTACTAATTTATTATCCTTCTTACGTGAGAGAAACCTACCACGGGACACTCCAGTAACCTTATCTCTGTGGTTATACGTTGTAACCTAGAAACGTGCGAATTCTCTAAGAAGTACTGCGAACCCCGATATTCTTAAATGTGCATCCTGTAATGTAAACTGTTAGTACTGCGTTCTGCATGATAACGAATTTTTAATCATAAGAATTTAAATTTCGTTTTACACGCGCTCATTTATTATACTATTTCTCTTAATATACACACAACCACACACCCACACATACAAAGTGAAAAACACTGAACAATTATCGGTGAGGAGAAAATCTTTATCGTTTCATCCAATGACATAGTTGCGAAACTCCGGAACCCGTTCTTTGACCCCGACCTCACGATCGCGACCCAAGTTTAGGCAAAACACAAAAGTAAAGAAATTTTTCATATCAGATGAACTGATAGTAGTCAAATAAAACATGGATTCAAAAGCGAAATATAACAAAACAAAAAACCAAACCTTTATGTACAAGCTTTTTCGTTTTGGCTAGCGCATAGTATTTCCCAGTTTCTGCAATGTTCGCGTCGTGGCAGCTGGTGATCCGAATAGTTTTAATCCATTATCACCAGTGAGTGTGGATCTTAACGCATAAGGCAGCAACTCTGGTTACAAATTGGCGTCTGACCAGTAGCAGAGCAGCAGCAGCAGACTTAAACTGTAATAAACTAGGATACCAGATAGCAAAAACAATTCATTTTCAAAGCAGTTTTAGCTCAATATTGAACAATGACTATTGAAAAAAATAATAAAACTGTTGGCAAAAAAGCAGCGCCCTCTAGCCAGTGTTTCAAGTGACATGTGTTATATATATATTTCGAACGTGTGTGCGTAAGTATTTAGATGTTTTAGCTAAAGAGCTGTGCTTTCGGAACATTTATTGGAATGGTGGAAAAAAATTATCAGTTGTAGTAGAGAATGACGGAATCGTTCGGAAAACAAAAAACAAAAATCTATATAGGCTAAATTTGAATTATTGAAACAAAAAAACACAACTAGTAAAGCTCTATTTAAGATAAACCTAGAAAAATCTTAAAAAAATAAAAAGTATAAAATTTTAAAAATATTTCGCTTGAAGATTTGTTGGAAAGAAAGTTTTATTTTTGAATCATAGAAACGAGTTAGTTTGAAATTACAAAAATGTGTACCTCTACCATCGCCCGCTAACTGTTAATGGGAGAGATTATCGAGCACTAGGCTGAAATGGAGCTGGCGCGACTAACCATTATTGGCCGATATCAACTTCAATACAGAGAAATTCCTCGAAAATTTCAACACAGGTCGAGTCCAGGATCTGAAATAATCTCGATAGGCCAGTGGTATTCGAGAATTAAAAAAGAGAATCCCGGCGGAAAAGCTTCAGGTGAGTGCCTCTTTTCAAATCGATACCCAAATGTCCCATTGGTTCAAAACATTACCAACTTTCTACACATTACAACTTTAAATAAAATATTCTTTATTCTTTATTTTCGCATGATGTGGTTGTACGATGACGTGAGCCTGAGCTTGGAGAACTCATTATAATCCCAGAATAAAACAGGGAAGATTCAGACTTTCCATTTCCATTAAAGCTCTTTTGAAAGTTAACAAAGGTTCTAAATTTAAGAATTGGACTCGAGTGATCCACCCGGAGGGAGATAAATTATTGATGTTCTTGGCAATAGTTCTCTAGTACCTCTAGTACATCGAGTCAGACCACTATCTGGTGATAGTGAAGCTGCGCCCAAAACTCTCCGTAGTGATGGTCGCAGCAGACTACGCGCAATCGCTCGAAGAAGCGCGCCGACAGAGGGCGAGCTTGACGAACCCTCTCGAGAACTGTTGGGATACCATCAAGACAGCCATCAACAGTGCTGCGCAGAACGTCATCCGTCATGTGGAACGAACTCGACGGAACGACTGGTTCGACGAGGAGTGTAGGAGGGTGATGGACAACGTTGCCAGATTAAAACCGCTCTAGTCCGTAGATTTGACGGAAATCTAAAAATGTACTGATCTGCCGTGATATGACGAAGTGACGAATAAACCATTTTGTGTTTTCGTCAATAAAAGCGATTTTCTGTTTTAGCTTAACATTCATTACTCCAGGATTTTCAACGAAATATAATCTGTACAATCTGTTCTAAAATGTATCTAAAATATAGCCTTTCGGATTACAACTTCTTATTTTGCATACATAAGTTTTTAAAACACATTAGTCACTTCGGCGTAAAAACGTGAGTTTTGTTTTGGCGATTATACGCCGAAGTGTCTAATGTCCTTCTTACAATGGTAGTTAGTAGGCTTGTGCCAACTTCCGAACCAAAGAAATTGAACAATTTTTGCTATTT
The DNA here is from genome assembly GCF_029784155.1 of Uranotaenia lowii. Classification (NCBI taxonomy): domain Eukaryota; kingdom Metazoa; phylum Arthropoda; class Insecta; order Diptera; family Culicidae; genus Uranotaenia; species Uranotaenia lowii. The sequence goes on from NC_073693.1 coordinate 15,724,713, forward strand.
CATTAAAAAAGCCAGGGTGTTGGAACTTATTCAAGCATATTCGAGCGAGGAGGTGAGTATTTTTGAAGATATCGGAGAGTTTGAAGAGATGTTGGGAACAATAAATGAGAATTTAAGCTGCAAAAGCGCGATCAAAATATGCCAAGCCGATGAGTCCTCCACTTAACAACAAAGAATTTTGGGAGATGCTCGACGAAAGAATGTATTTTGAAGAATTTTAACTAATTAAAATTGTGGTTTTATTCAATAAACAAATTTATCGTAATGCACAACATTTGATTTTAATTTTAATTTGAGATTTTTTTCTATATGATATCACTATATCGCACGAATAACTTTAACCATTCATTTCCTAATATTATATATTTTCCATAACAAACTCAATAATAAAATAATATTTAAAAAAAAGTATGTAACTTCCCGCATAAATAAAGATTGTAACCAAACGATTTCTTTAATAGTCAAACGATGATTTGAGAAAGCGTAAAAAAACTTTTAGCAAACGATTATGGAAACTGTAAAATACATTGCTGGAATCGTGAATTTCAAAATGATTGTATTTTAAATATGTTGTTAGGTTATGTAACTGTTTAAAACCGTTAAAACATTTATATGGAGGAACTGTTAAACAAACAGTTTAGATAACGTTCAAAAATCGCTCATGTAAACATATTTTGCTCATCAAACTGTTATTGTTGAAGTAATTCTTGAAGTACGTTTGTAACGAGACATTTACGGTTGAAGTCTTGAAACGACTCGTCATAACGTTCAACAACGCTATGCGTACGTTAATTGCAACCGTGCTTGAATAGCTAGAAATTTCGGATTGAGAGAGAAACAAATGGTTCCTGGATACATAGGTTTTATTTACATCCTCATTTTATTTCGTTGCTTTTTATACATAGCTTCGTTTCTCATATTTGAATGCCATCCAGTGTTAAGAACCCTTACGGCTTGGGCTACGTCGGGAGATGGGATAGTAGCTGGCATCCATAACCTGAAAGAAGCAAAAAAAAGTTCTCAATTTCTCATATTTCTATTGAAATTGTAAAATTCTGTTTTGCTACCTTGTTTCATTGGAATTTTGCAGAATTATAAATTACACCTACCTATTGAAAACAGCAATCCGATTCTCCCACGGCAGTCTTGGTGATAAAATTTCCACGAGCATCGTCACTGCCTTAGCCGGATGTTTAGCTAATTTTATGAGCCTCCTGGCAAATTTGCTTCTTTTATTCCATCATTCTTCCATTTTCTGAAAATAAATAAATTTACATATCCAAATTTGATAAAATTAAAAATGATCGCCTTAAAAAGTTTTAAATTATTTTATATGGGACCACCCCCCATTTCCTAAGGTGGGAGGGGTGTCTTTTCTTTTATAATACCATCATGTCAAGATAGGTATATGTACTAAATTTTATGAAAATCGCTTCAAAATTATTAGAACTGCTGAAGTTTTCCGTATCTCTTCCATGGATTAACGGATATTAGTCACATCGGCGTCAAAATGGCATATTCGTCACTTCGTTTTTCTGAATTTACTCGAAAACTATATGGAATATCCAAAAACTTTTCAGAGCATTTGAAAGCTTTTAGAAAACTGTATAAAATGACGTCAAAAAGTAAAAACCGATAAAAATGGATGATCGTCACATCGTCATATCACGGCAGTGATTCCGGCTAAATAAAACTTGATGATCAATTTTTTTTTGGTCGTCAGGTAGAATTTTCATTTCTCCGCAGAATCCCTTGAATTTTTTCGATAATCCGTAGAAAATCTGTAGGAAATGCTCAAAACTCGTAGATTTCGAGCATCGAAGCGTAGCTCCGTAGAAATGACTTGTAAAGTGGCGTGGAATAAAACTCGTGTAGTTTGGTTGAAGTAAAAACTTAGAGTGAGATTTATTAGCTGCCGAGCACGTTTTTATACCCGACAGAAAAACATTTACATGGATACGGGTTTGTTTATCTTGGCAACGGATTCATAGGTTACCATGATTTGTCTAAAACTCAACACTCCTCCTTAACCTATGATTCCAATTAACTTTTTGAAATCTTGATGCTTTATCCGAGCCAAGGGTTTTGTTAATCCATCTGCTGGTTGATGGCTCGTGGGGATGTAGTTGATCTTGATGTCTCCTTTTTCAACGACGTCCTTAACGAAATGATAACGGATGGAAATGTGTTTGGACCGTGGGTTGAAGCCTTCGTTCTTTGCGGTGCAGATTGCAGATTGATTGTCACACCACAATGTAACCACCTTCTTCCCTTCGGTTTCCTCCAAAAGCTGCTGCCACCAGATTCCCTCCTGGGTCGCTTGGGAAAGGGCCATAAATTCAGCTTCGCAGGATGACAATGCCACGCTCGGTTGACGCGTGACCTTCCAGGATATCGCTCCTCCCATCTTCTTGAAGATGTACCCGGTAGTGGATTTCCGAGTATCTGGATCTCCTCCCCAATCGGCATCCGCATATCCCGAGAGTTGTGGATCTGCGTTTTGTGAGTAAACCAGTCGAGCTTCTTTGGTCCCGCGGAGATACCTCATTATGCGCTTGACTGCTGTCCAGTGCTGTTTCCCGGGATTTTGGTTGAACTGACTAACAAAATTGACCGCAAACGCAATATCCGGTCTCGTCGCTTGAGCTGCGTAGAGAAGAGAACCAACCGCTTCTTGATAAGGAATGGTTCTTATCGTCTCCTTTTCTTCGTTGCTGCTTGGACACATAGACTTGTCGAGCTTCATGCTTCCATCGTATGGAGTGGACACTGCTTTGGACTCGTGCATGTCGAACCGTTTCAGTACGCCTTCGATGTACTGCTGCTGATCGAGGTACAGCTTGCCACCCTGACGATCCCGTGTGATACGCAGTCCCAAGCAAAATTGCGCAACTCCTAGGTCCTTCATTTTGAACCGGTTGTTCAAAAATGACTTCAGCCTCTTCTTCAATTCTTGATCGTTGCTAAATATCAAGAAGTCGTCGACGTAAATTGTCATATACGTCATCTTCGCCTCACGGATAATGTAGTACATACAAGGATCCAGCTTCGAACGGATAAGTCCAAAGCTCCGCAACGCTTCGTCCAGCTGGCTGTTCCACACCCTGCTGGATTGTTTCAGGCCATATAACGCACGCTTCAGTCGGCACACCTTCGAAGAACCATCGTTGAACCCTTCCGGTTGTTCCATGTAGATTTCCTCCGAAAGCTTTCCTTGTAAGAAAGCTGTTACTGCGTCCATCTGCTCGATTTCCAAATCGTGTTGTACTGCAAGGGCCATCAAGTAACGGATTGTGCAATACCGGACCACCGGCGCGTATACCTCGCTGTAGTCAATCCCGGGACGCTGGGAGCAACCTTTTACCACCAGCCTCGCTTTGAATCGCCCCGGTCGACCATCGGATTCTCGCTTGATCTTGAAAACCCACTTATTTCGGATCGCCGTCCTACCGGGTGGAAGATCCGTGAGCTCCCAGGTTTCGTTTTCGGCAAGCGCGTTCATCTCTTCCTGCATGGCCATCTTCCAGCAATCGTGATTCGAGCTCCCCATAGCGTCAGTGTAGCTCGTTGGATCGGCCTCGTCACCAAACTGTAAGGAACCAGGACCAGTAACAGGACTAAAACAGATGAAGTCATTATACTTGCCTGGAAAAACGCGCTCCCTACCGCTGTGCCTCGACCCTTGCTGCTTATCAGCTGGTCTTGTTTTTAGTTGCGGCGGGAGCGCCTCGTCAGGCTCCACCACGTCAGGCTCCACCACATCGGGCTCCACCACAATCGATTCAGCTTCCGGTCGGACTTCAACATGTTGTTCGTTCTGCAGAACAACGCTTCGACTATCTGCTCCTGGATTGACCTCTTCCGGCTGCCTTGGAGTCATATTGTAGAACAATTCCGTTAGTTCTACCGATGATTCCTCTGGAATCGATTTAGCCGGTTTCCCTTCGTTGACGAAAATTACTTGTCTGCTGATGACGATCTGCTTGGTAATTGGGTTGTAGATCCGATATCCTTTAGAATTCATCGGATAGCCAACGAAAATGCCTTCTTCCGATTTCGGATCAAACTTCTTTCGCAACTGCTTGGGAGTTTGATACATCGCCTTGCATCCGAAAACTCTCAAGTTTGTCAGGACCGGCTTCTTCTTGGACCACGCCTCTTCCGGTGTCAGGAATTGCAACGACCTGGTTGGACTGCGATTGACGATATAAGCGGCCGTCGACACGGCCTCCGCCCAAAACGCTTTTGGTAAACCAGCATCGCTCATCATGGACCGCGCCTTTTCCACCACCGTTCGAATCATCCTCTCGGCCGTACCATTCTGCTCGGGGGTGTAAGGACAGGATGTTTGATGTACGACTCCGTCTTTCTCCATGCTTGCTTTCATCTTGGCATTGACGAACTCCGTTCCGTTGTCACTACGGAACACCTTCAGCCTTCGACCCGTCTGCCGTTCTGCCATGGACTTGAACCTTTGGTAAACCTCAGGGACCTCAGATTTTCTTTTTAGGCAGTACAGGAACACCATTTTCGTCGCATCATCAACAAAAATCACGAAAAATCGATTGCCTCCAATCGAGCGAACTTCGATCGGACCACAAACATCAGCGTGCACCAAATCAAGGGGACCTTCTGCTCTGGATGTGCTGGAATGAAACGGATCTTTAGCATGCTTACCCTGAATGCATGCAACGCAATCTTCGAGCTTCTCTCGTGGGTTCAGATTCACGCCGTCAACCATCGATACCAACTTGCGCATTCCCTGTTCGTTAAGATGACCTAGGCGCTTGTGCCAAATTTCCATCGTCACGAATGAACTTTCATTCTTTCCTCGATTGAGCCTGTACAACCCATCCGTCTCGGATCCAGAAGCAATCACGTCACCGTCTTCATTCAGGACCTCGCATCGACCGGCTTGGAATACCACCTGCAACCCTTTGTTGCAGATTTTGCTGATTGATAACAGATTGGTTGCAAGATCGGGAACTAGAAGCACACCGCGTACTTCGATGGGACCTTCTTCCAGCACCATGGTGACGTTGCCCCTGGCAACAGATTGCATCGTCTCGTTGTTTGCCGTGCTGATGGAATGCACGAAATTTTCCTCTTTGATGAAACCATCGTCGCACCTGGTCATGTGAGAACTGGCCGCCGAATCAAAAAACCACTCGTCTGAACTTCTCGCCGTCATCACCGCGCATAATGCCTTGCCTTTCTTCGTTCTGTCTGGATTCGAAGAACCTTGTTTACCGGGACAGTTTGCTGCGTAATGGCCAGGTTGATTACAGTTGAAACAAACGCTCTTTCTTCTAGCACCACCAGACCGAGAAGCACCCTTCGAACGCCGAAACTTTTGCTTCGTGTACAGGGCACCTTCATCACCAGAGCTCGTCAATGGCCACCTAACGTCTTGCAGAATTTTCGTTTTGATGGCATCGGACGTCAGCTCCATTCCCGACGCTTGGATGCCCATTATCATCGGGGCATAGTAAGCCGGAAGACCCTTCAGCAACAAAGATGCCAGCCACTGATCGTTAACCTCGAAATCGATTTCACGCAGGCTGTCGGTTGTCGTAACCAACTCATCGACGTAATCCTCCACGCTCTCGAAGTCTTCTAATTTGACCGACGTCAGCTTGTCCAGTAAACCACACCGTCGGCTCAACCCATCGTCCTGGAATGCCCTCTGCAGCTTGTTCCAGGCCTCTTGAGCTGTTTCCGCATTTCGCACCAGACTAAAGTTGCTCTTCTCGATACTCAGGCAAATGGCAGCTAACGCTCGCTCGTCCATTTCCGGATCCACATCGTCGCCGTCTCTCGGTTTGACAGCACGCCACGACCCTTCTCGGATGAGAATCATCTTCATCGAGAAGGACCAAGAAGAGTAGTTGATTCGTCCTTTCAACTTTTCGATAGCCGGCAGGCTCACTGAGCTTCCGTGAGAACGCGCACCGGCCGCTGGTTGCCTTCCGCCGTCACCTTGACCGGATGGGACACCGCCAGTACCGCTTCTGCTGCTGCTTGGGCCTCTGCCGCTATTCTCGTTGCTTCGGGGACCATCATCTCTGGGGAGAACCATCTTGCGAAAACTTTTCTTCACTTCTTCACTTCCAAACTATTCTGGGCCCATAACCACTTGTAAAGTGGCGTGGAATAAAACTCGTGTAGTTTGGTTGAAGTAAAAACTTAGAGTGAGATTTATTAGCTGCCGAGCACGTTTTTATACCCGACAGAAAAACATTTACATGGATACGGGTTTGTTTATCTTGGCAACGGATTCATAGGTTACCATGATTTGTCTAAAACTCAACAAAATGCTTAAAATCTGTAGAACTACGGAGAAATCCGTAGATCTGGCAAGGCTGGTGATGGACGAAGAGAACGCCGCGAGGATGGCAGTAGTTCAAAGAAGCATCCGTCGAAACGAGGAAAATTTCCCACAGCGGGAGAGGCAGTGAGTACGAATTTTCCAGGAGAAAAAGCGCTGCCTGGAGGAAGCTCGAGGAACTGGAGTAGATGCATTGTTCCCAAGAAACACGAAAGTTCTATGAGAAGCTCAACGCATCCCGCAAAGGCTTCGTGCCGCAAGCCGAAATGTGACGGGATAAGAACAGGGCATCCTGACGGACAATCGTGATCAAAAGGTGGAAGCAGCACTTTGATGAACACCTGAACGCCGCTGATTCTGGCGACTAAGACGGGGGGCGGTACATCGCCAACGTAGTCAACGACGAGGTGGAGCCAATACTGATGTTATGAAATCGTTTGGTACATCTTTGTACCTGAAAATAATCACATTTTCGTAGATGATGGAAAGAATTAAAGAAACATGAGCTATCAAAGAACGAAAGAACATAAGCCGTAAATATCATGAATTTTTCGAAAAAGATACAACGGCTCACCGACAGGACTCGAACCTGCAATCTCCGCTTCAGTACAACGGCGCGTTAGCCAATTTCACCACGGTGAACGTGATGAAACCGGCGAACCCGAGCAATCGAGCTCTGCCGATCATCTGCTGGACTTTAATTCTTTCCATCATCTACGAAAATGTGAGGTGGAGCCATTACCAACGATGAGTGAAGTTAAGGAAACCATACGCCAGCTGAATAGCGTTAAATCGGCTGGGAAGGATGGCATCGCAGCTCAACTCATCAAAATGGTCCCGGACAAGTTGGCCGATTTCCTACACGGGTTTATGGTCCGGATCTGGGACACAGAACAGCTACCGAAGGAGTGAAAGGAGGGGGTAACATGCTCCATCTACAAGAATGGCGATAAATTGGACTCCGAGAACAACCGAGCGATCACTGCCCTAATGCTGCCTTCAAAGTGCTATCCCGAATCCTACTCCGCCGTTTAACATAAGCAAACAGAATCCTACTCCGCCGTTTAATATAAGCAAACAGATTCGTGGGAAGTCATCAGGCCGGCTTCATTGAGGGACGGTCTACGACGGACCAGATCTTCACACTACTGCAAATCCTCCAAAAATGCCGTGAACACCAAGTCCCTACGCTTCATCCACTATTGGCATTCAAAGCGGCCTTTTCGGGAAGCTGATCAGGCTGATCAAGGCGACGATGGATGGAACGCAGTGCTGTGTGCGGATTTCGGGTGAATTGTGGAGTTCATTCCAATCGCGCAGGGGACTTCGACAAGGCGATGGTCTATCCTGCATGATGTTGAACGTGGCGCTAGAAGATATTATTCGACGAGCGGTGGGCGAAATGCGGGGCACGATTCTCAACAGATCCAGTCAACTTAACTGCTTTGCCGATGACATTGATATAGTCGGCAGATCATCTGTGGTGGTGGAGGAGATCTACTGCCAACTGACATGCGAAGCATTAAGGATTGTGTTAATGATTAATACGTCTAAGTCGAAGTATATGCTGGCTTGCAGATCTGAGATCGACGGAACTCGCTTGTCCAGTAATAACAAGGTCACGATCGACGGTGACGAGCTGGAGATAGTCGAGACTTTGTCTATATCGGCGCACTGGTGACCGCAGAGGTCGTGCCTACTATTGACTCCTCAAACAACTGCGATCGAGAAGACTTTAGCCCTCGCACAAAGTGTTACCTGTACATGACGCTTATTGGACCGGTTGTCCTTTACGGGCACGAGACGTGGATATTGCACGATTAAGACCTGCGAACACTCGGAGTATTCGAGCGACTAGTGTTCAGAACCATCTTTGGCGGCGTGCAGGAGAACGGAGTGTGGAGGCGAAGGATGAACCACAAACTCGCGCGACACAACGGCGAACCCAGTATCCAAAAGATGGTGAAGGCTGGATGGATACGCTGGACAGGACATGTTACGAGAATGCCGGACGACTGTCTTGCAAAACAGGCAAACGAATCCGGAGCGTGGATCGTGATCTGGCGAATGTGAGATATCCGAGAAATTGGAGAACGGTTGCCATGGATCGAGTGAATCGGAGAAATATTGTTCATCAGGTTATGCCATGAAACGGAAAACCATGTAAATAGAGGCACAGCTACGTTCCTACCCATTTCTCGTAGTCACCGTGGGTGAGTAAGTCGTATTCGGGTGGCGATTTTAGGTGAGAATTGTCGGAATAAGGCGACAGGAGTCGAGAGGGATGGGATGACTCGACTATCGTAGAATAAGGGTCAATATGTCGAAAAATGACCGGGGCCGATTCTTTTTGCTGTAGAATTCTTCTTTTGACCCTTTTTGAGTTATTGGTTAACGTGAATCGGCTCAATGGTCAAAATCTTAGTATCCCGTCGCGTCGGTAAATAAAAAGCTTTAACAAATTTAATAACAAGCAACGTCAAAAAAAAATTTCCATGATTAAGTTAAGTACTTTTAAAAGTACGGGAACTTGTCTTCACCCTGTATTTTATTTGCCGTTACCTACGCTGCACCAGACCGGGATCAACCGTAGACCACATATTTCAACCATCGCAATCTGAAAACTGTGCTGGCTCGAATTCAAATCCAACTTTTTTTTACGAAATACGATTTAATTTGGCAATCCATTGGGTATTGTTTCCAAGGCGGTTTTTTTCTTGGTAACTCTTGAAAGTTATCGATTGGAAATCGTTCTCGAAAAACAATTGACACACAATACCTTTGCTTTATTTCAACTGCAATTGTGAGGCAACAGCGTGACGCTGTCGGTAGCAGTGAATTTCTCGAAACGAAACAATCAATTCGTTACATCCAGCACCGGTTCTGTTCTCAGCTGCAGCGACCTCCAAAGCAATCGTTTCCTCCCCAAAAGTGCTCAACGGCCGTCCACGAAAATCCGTCCGGATCTCGAAAGCACTCATCATAAAGCCGCATTTTAATCAATACTTTACAGTCCCTGTAACCTTACCGATCTGAAATGGAAATGAAATTAACACGACACGACGCTACAGCACACACAAAATTTGTGCGTCATTCGTTGCTGAGCTGTGAGCGGGTGAGAAAAAAAATAAACAACACAATAATCCGAGGAACGATTTTCATTGCCAAAAAGTGTTACAAAAGAGCCTCTTGTACTTCTTCTGAATGAATAGGCCTAGCTAGGAGGGTGACTAGGCTGCTTGGCCAAGTGCAGTGGACCCGTGAACCACTTGGCAGGCGTCGCGCGGCCTCAGTTAGAGCCTCCGGTCGCTCGCTCATTGATGGGTTTATAAATAATAATAATATTATGCTCAAACCAAACCAACATTTCACGGCCATGGTCCAGGGACCTTGTCGCGGAGACAGAGAAGCAGATCAAAAGAAGAGACAAGACAGTTTTGTCCGGTGATCCGAAATAGTAGGTAAGGCTTTCATATCTGACTAGCGCCTCGGCCTGGGCGCCACAGTCTTTGCGCCGAAAATCCGGTCGACAACATCCTATGGCAGTTGGCCGCCAAAGTCAAAATTTTCTTGTTACATATGTTTTCATGCTAACTGAAATTCATGAAGCTTTTAAAATGCTACGTCGGGCAACCTTATTAAATTCCGTCAAAATATTTTAACTACTAGCTTATCCCACACGAACATGGTTTGGCTTGATGTTTCGATTCATTTTCATGAGACTGTCACACAAAAGTTAAACGATTAGGTATTTATAAGAACGACATTTGTTGTGGCGGAGATTAAAAATGATTGTCAAAATTCCGTTTCATAAAAACTCTGTGAAATATTATCTCGACCCGATCTACAACCCTACAGTGTATAAGAAACCTTTTATTCAAAAATCTTAAACTGAGAAATTGTAGAGCTTCTCATTTTAGGAAAAGTAAAAAAAAAATCATGTATCTAGCTTTAACTGTTCCTGATATATCACATTAAGAAGGTACAGTTCGGGTCATATAGAGCCTAATCGCCAAAGAAGGTGCTCGAATATTTAGCAAAAGCAGTGAGTGAAAAAAGTTTGAAAACAACTGCACATTGGGGACTTTCGAACAGAAAAGTTAGCTAAAGGGTGTCCCACACCAAATTGCATCACTTTGCAAACGCTGTAGAAAATCATTCATTGGGCATTTTTACTTGAAAATTTGCACAAAGAAAAGCTGAAAGTGTGATTTTTTTATTTTTTTTCTGTATTTTGTAAAATAAAAAAAAAGAGCCAATCAAAGAGCCATGAGGCAAATTCATTTTGCGCAAATCTTCAGAAAAATACTCAATTATTTAAACGTGACGTTCGAAATCAACTTTTAGTCTCATGTGCTGAAGCTTATGAGCAGTCTTGGATTGAAAATTCAATTACTGGCCTACGATTCACTGGAATCTATTTTTTTATTGATTCACTGTAAAAGTCTTCTTTTAGAGAACATAAATGTGAAAAAAAATTTGATTTGATTGGAAATCAAAAAGGTTATGTTTGGGAGGGGGAGAAAATAGGTGAAAAACATAGACATGGACTATAGAATAATAACATAGGTTTACAATACTATAGTATTGTAAACCTATGTTATTATTCTTGAGTTTGAAGTAGCATATTTGTAACTAATCATATCTATATTTTTTCAATTCAGTCTGGTTTTTATTTCGTTCTAAGCAGATATATTTTTTATCGATGGAGCCTTGAGTGTAAAATTGAACGCATTTCCGCTTGATACCCTCCATCAATGCCTTTACAGTGTCATCCGGTACCAGTTTCTCAGTTTTTTTTCCATTTTCTTAACATGTCCTTCTCGTCTTTGGCTGTCTCCTTGCTCTTCCGAAGTTCCCGCTTCATTATTGCCCCAGTACTGCTCCACCGGGCGCAACTCCGGACAGTTTGGCGGGTTCATGTCCTTTGGAACAAAATGGACAGAATTGGCCTCATACCACTCCAGGACACTTTTAGAATAGTGGTATGAGGCCAAATCTGGCCAAAATAGCGGAGCTTTGTCATGCTGCTGCAAGAACGGCCAAAGGCGCTTTTCGAGGCACTCAGATTTGTAGATCTCGCCATTTACTGTGCCGCTTGTCACGAAAGGCTCACTCCCCAGTCCGCAAGAGCAGATGGCCTGCCAAACGAGATACTGGAGGCGAACTTCGACATTTTCTTCTTCTTAAATTTGTCTTCCACATCGAACTTGCTCTTGCCGGTGAAAAACTCCAACCGCGGAATTTGCCTGCAATCGGCTTTTATATACGTTTCGTCGTTCATCACACAACAGCCATATTTTGTCGGCATCTTCTCGTAGAGCTTCCGTGCACGAGTTTAGCCGTCGATTGTTGCTGCTCGTCGCAGTTTGAGAAGTTCTGTACCTTCTATGTATGTAGTCCAGTCTTTGCATTCTGGACGTAGCTCTGCGACATGCCGATCTTTTTAGCCAAATCACGGCTTGAGATTTGCTTTAATCATTCGCTTCACCTTTCCCTCCGTCTTTTTGTTCTCCGTGTCCGTGTCCCGGTTTTCTTCCAGCTCCTTTGCCGTGGTCCAATAACAATCGCTCCTGGAACCGCTTCAACACTCTGAAGACGGATGAATGGTGAATGTTCAACATTTTTCCCAACTGCCGGTGCGACAGGTCAGCAAATTCCAGGTGTTTGGAAAGAATTTGTTCTCTCGATTAGCGTTGGTTCACCTCCATTTTCGTTGAATCGAAAAACACGACTTCGAGTTTGACAGCATGTAAACAATACACACCAATGAGAAATTGTGCAAAATTTGGTTGATTTTTACCCAATGGTAAAAAAGTTATGCCCAGTTGAATGTGTCGTAATAATTTCGTGTTCGCCCTTTAAAAAAAAGTTTTGTTAACTAACGAAAAAACAGGCATTCTAAGCTATGATTTTCGTTTGTACAAAGTGCATGAAAATCGTAATGTAGTTTAAAAAATGCTATTGACACATTCCACCGTGTAGAGATCTGATTTATCGGATCACCATCAACTTTACCTCGTCAATTCACGTAACATTTTCTACTTCCTTTTCCGCGCCGGTGTCAACAAAACTCCCGTCCACACGCTCGATCATAACTACCCGTTCCCCAGTCTCATCTAACATGTCGCACGGGCTCATATTCTAATAGCTAGTTACAATACGTTTGGGCACGCCTCTACACACCGTGACGCGAAGTCTGAAAACTTTTTATTTGAAAATGACAAAATTGTAGCAAACTTTCTGCAAAATGAAGCAGTGTTTTTAGGCTTCAAGACGTACTAAAAATTTTTCCAAAACAAATTAATCCATATATTTAAAAAAATTATTTTGGAAAAGTTGTCAAAAACACCTTTTTTTTTTTCAACAAAAAATTCGATTTTCAAAATTATATAAAACATGTTAAAAAAAAATCAAAATTATAGACAAGTTTAAATTTTTTTGATACGCTAACGAATAAAAATCACTTTTGGGCGGTACAAGCGCGTGGAATGTGTCTAATGACTTAAAATGCATATTTTGTTGTGGTCTCATTAACAGACTGCTGAAACAAAATCCGGAATGAATTCATATGTTGCGAAAAAAGTTACAAAGTAGGAGCTTACCAGAAAGCTATCAATTATTTTTTAAGGTCATCTGAACTTTGCTCTCAAAGTAACCAAAGAGACTCGAATCGTTATCGTTTTTTTTTTCTTCTAAAGCCCAGCTTTAGTCGCTCAATTTCAGTCGAATACAGATTATTTCGCAGATAGGCTGCCGACAATTAAACCGTGTGTTATTTTTACGGCAAACATCCGTGTCTTTGCAAGCACGGAACCATAACCAAACAAATTAAGCAACAGATACATTTTTTTTTGGAATCTAAATTCGCCAACTCTCATTGCGGGCTTAAATTACGTACAGTGAAAATCTGACGAGCTCAGTCGGAGAACCAAAAACAAACCTATCTGTACACGGCTTAAATGTTTTCCGGTCATCGACGAAGTTTATCCATTGGAAAATTTGCCAGATCGTGACAACCATTATCAGCCAGTTCCGGAGCGAAGTCATTTTTTTTAAACTTAACCTTGGAATGACGTATACAAGTTTTGCAAAAGTTTCACTCAAAGGTCATGTTTATATTTGAAAATGATCATTTGATTGCAAAACCTTTTTATTAATTGTTATCAAGGGTTTTACGGCGTTATTTTTTGCAGTGATTTTATTTATTTCAATCGAACAATAACATCTTTTAAGAGTACCAAATCGTGACAAATTGATTTCCAGGTAAAACATCCTGAATTTGGGATTCCCGAAAAAAAAAATCTAATAACCATTCAATTTAATTAACGGGAGTCGTTGGCAAAAAGTTTCATACTGCCTGAGGATAATGACAAACGAGAAACTTGACCAGAACTAACTTAGCGCGAAACAAATTGTCTTCGACATGAGGAAAAGTACACTCGCGTGCCCGTTTCGAATTGGGTTGGTTCTGTTCCGTGCCGCCCAACAAACGAAGACAAACGACGCGTCGATCAATCAGCGCAAAATTGGAGGCGATCCCTTCACGCGTAGAGACCTCCGTGGGGCCAACCTGAACCTGGAACGGAGAAGGAAATGAACTCGGGATTGCAAATTTGGTATGGTTTTTTTGGTAGAAAAAGTACCTTAAAATGTGACTGAATAGGGGCTTCTCCCAATTTGCGTCATTTCGTCATGATTGATTAACGGAAAGGTTAAAAAACTAATTGTAGCCGATTTCTGAAGAAAGTTGATTCGACTGATTCGCATTGAACCCGAGTAGATTGACGCAAGCGTTTTAGAAAAGAGACAAGCTTTTTTGATAAAGGAACGTTACGCCGCCAAAAATGTGTTTTCTGAACCATGACTGACATAGGATCAATCTCTCGCAAAAGTTACTCGTTTCCACTCCATACAAACATGTCCAGAAAAATTGTCAACGGGAGAATGAGAATCGAAATCATGACTCCATCTCATCATCGTACAACTGGGTGTCCTGCCAACTGCTCTACAGTGAGCGAAATAAGAATAGCACCACCATGTGTTTTGCTTGTTAAAATATGAATGTTTGAAAACCACCAAAACTTTCTTCTATAAATTGTTTTGAATTGTTTAACGGATAAATCAAGCATAAGTTTACTTTTTTTGGACGGTGCAATTGGCGTTGAGGACCAAAACTATGGAAAAAGGGTGCGAAATAAGAATAGAACCACTTGTGTTTTTTCAACAAAAACAATATTATTTCTAAAAAATTACTATGTAAAAGTTAATAATAATACTTCTACGAATTTTTTGAATAGTTTACTGTATTTTAAGGAGTTTTCTAGAATTACAAAGATTTTCGGAGGTTTTAAAATGGTGTTTTCAGAGATGCTCTTCTAGAACTAAGGAATTTGATATTTGAGCTGTAATTCTTTACGAAACTACTTACTTTATTCATTAAAATGACGTGAAATGATGAATCAAACATTTTCGGTTTATTTTAAATCAGAAAAAAAACAGGTTGGTATTCATAAACTAAGATTTTTTTCAATAAACATCACTTTTTTCCAGTTTCAAGTCATAGATGGCAGCACTATCTTGCCGTTAATACCAAATTAAGTCTCAATATTGATTTTTCAGGTTTATTTAGGCCCATTTTCATCATTTCGATGTAGTTTTCCAACACAGTTTTGTTGGAGTTCACGCTGCAGAAATCTTTTCCGGATTTGCAAAAAAAAAAACACCAGTACAAGAATATAACACCGCCAAAATTCTTACACATCTCAACTTCCGATTCAATTTCAAATCATACCAATAATACTGCTATTTATCTGGTTCATCAAGCTCCATTGGAGAATACAAAATTATTCTGATTATCGGTCCGAAAAATTCACTTTCATGGGTTCATGATGAAATTCTTATTTTTTGATATTATGATCTTAGAATTTCCAAGGCGGTCACACGGTACCAAGTACTTATTTCTTGACCAAAATCATCCAGCACACCTGAATTAATCCCAGATATTCGAAAATCGGCATCAATTTGGTTTAATTGCAAGATTGTGCTGCCATCTATGACTTGAAACTAGAGAAATAGCGTTTTACTATTTCAAAACATTAGTGTTTTTGAATTTGAAGCCTGTTTTTTTATTCAAATTCATCATCAAATCTATGTTTTGTCAATTTGCATCATATTTATGAATGATAATGAAGAAATAAAGCGGTTTGATAAAGTATTATAGCTCAAGTATCGAATTCCTAAACGCTAGAGGAGCATCTCTTGAAACCCCCTTTTAACCCCCCTTTGAAAATCTTTGAAATTCTAGAAAACCCCTTAAAATACAGTTATCTATTCAGATAATTCGTAGATGCATTATTATTCACTTTTACACAGTAAATTTTTAGAAATAATATTGTTTTTGTTGAAAAAACACAAGTGGTTCTATTCTTATTTCGCACCCTTTTTCCATAGTTTTGGTCCTCAACGCCAATTGCAACGTCCGAAAAAAGTAAACTTATGCTTGATTTATCCGTTAAACAATTCAAAACAATTTATAGAACAAAGTTTTGGTGATTTTCAATCATTCATATTTTAACAAGCAAAACACATGGTATTCTTATTTCGCTCACTGTATTTGGGATTTTTGGAGATATGGACGTTTATTTGCGTACTGATTCTGTTTGGAAAACTCCTTTGTACGTTAATATTTGAAAAAAAAATGTGATTTAATATCGTAAATATTTTTTTTTTTTTTTTTTTGATTATTCAAAAGTTATGACTCGAAATGAAAAATATGAAACGTCAAAAATAAGTTGGTAGTTAATCGACAACTACAACAACATTCTAGAATTGGCAGTTCATATTCCGAAAACAAATTCTGGGCCGCAAATAAAATGGTTATTAATATCATTTTTATTAACACGTTTCTCATAAAATTATCGAAGGTCATGGCTATCGATTTCCAGTGCATCAATGAGGCACATTACCGGATGCCCAGAAGAATATACATAAAACTGTTTATTCATTTCGACCAACCAACCAATCAAGCAGCTGCAACGTGAAAGGCACGAAAAACTGATCAAGTGGGTAAAATAATCCGTCCCCATCAGCCGGCTTAGCCTCAGCGCACCTTCTTGGCGTGCGTTGGTTGACAAAAATTAAGTGCACCGTATTTATTTTATTCAATAAAATATACAATCATAGTGAGATTGAGTGAGATCTAGAAGTGAAAAAATAAAACACTCATGACCACGACGCCCTTGAAATTTGAACAGTCTCAGCATCGAGTGGTGTACTTGGTAAAATTTGGCTCCAACAAACAAACCCTTTCAAATTTGCCTACCCCATTTTTGGATGGCTGGCTCTGGAATTGGGGGAAAACGGCATTTAGCGGGTGGTTTAATTTTCGGGCTCATATCAAGAGAGCTGCATGTAAGGTGTAGACTAGTCATATATGTTAGTAGTTTTGATTTTATTGTCTTGTTTGCATGTGCTAACTCTCTTACTGGGATAGGTCAAGGATTTTGCTCAAATCTGAAGCCATGGCACAATGTGCCTTCATGATAGGATAATTCTATTATTGTATGTATATAGCAGTGTATTCGTAAAAAATGAAATACTTTGTTTTGTGAATAACTTTTGAATGCATGAATGGAAACTGATGAAATTTTCAGTGAGGCTACCTAGTTGTGTAGGGGAGAGTGGGGATACTTGATCCCTGTTTCTTATTTTATCATATCTTTTTGGAAAAATTTAGCAACTTGCACTCTTTTACATTTTCTGACAGCGTGTAACTTCAAGTTTCTATGCTCTTAAAATTAGAACGATACTTGAACCCGTAGATGAACTAGAAGCATTTTCGTGGGAGTAAAAAAATTGCGATATTTTTGAAGTTGGGAGACTTGATTCTTTATTCAGGAAGCCCTAATCCATGGAAAAAATCAAACAAAACCCCAAGATAGAATGTTAATTGACTATTTTGGTCATGTTTGTTCTCATTTCACAATCTATAATTGTCAGAAAAAAATTCTATAGCTTATTCTCAACCCTTATGACATTGCATACTAACGGGCGCAATTTTAATAAACAAGAGAAAATCAATTATTTTAGCCCTTTTCTTCAGATAATTGATGGATGAATATTAGCTATTGGATAAATATTAGTAATCTCGTAATCAGCAATGACCACGATCCATTGAGAAGAAGAATATACCGGGATCATTTGTACCCATATATTAGGGATCAATTGTACCCAAAATCAACATTTTAGAAAACTTTTTCTGAAAAAATTTGGGAGTTTTCCATCGCTTTGAAAATGTTGTATTTTGAAGTTCATTTTACACTCGAAAGATTGATGTATTGGAATAAATATTTTTGTTATAATATTTCCATGTTAGGAACATTTTAAAATGATGAAAAAAGATCTTCAAGTCACATTTTGTAAAATTTTTCAAACAAAGTTCAATAACCAAAACTTATTTTGTTAAAATTATTTGAGCTTCAAACATTTGATCTTTGTACGACATTCCAGTTTGGAGATATAGCTAAGGAATCAAGTATCCCCAGGGATCAAGTATCCTCATGCTCCCCTATTGCACAGTGGTTTAAAACTCGAAAAACGTGATCATGGGCTTTTTAATGCCTTAGATGTCAAAATAGCTTAATGACATGTTCTACAATGTTTCATTATTTTGAATTGCGCATATTTTGCCATTATTTTTTTTCTGATCGATCCACCTAAAAGTGAAATATTTTTTTTATTTTTTGAATTTGTCGTCCAATCAAAATGATGTGTTCAGAAAACTTGTAGACAATGCAATTTTAAAAAGCTTTGTAGAAGACTTTGAAGCTCTATCTCTCAAAACAAGAGATTTATAGACATTTTTCTAAAAACTAAACTCAAAAAACGAAATTTTCGTTTAACTTTATTCAAAGCGACTTTCGAGTCTTACTTTATATGAGAGAGTTGTAACAATTGTAAAAATACACAACTTTTTTGAAGGTGTCAAGTTTCTATCTTGACGTTAAATGGTACTTTTTGTGTAATTACGTTTTAAAATTGTATATTTTCATTGTTCCATATCTTTAAAAGTTGCAAACTTATGAAAACAAAATTATATGCATTTGAAGGGCACATTCTTAAGCTTTAATTACCATATAATTTTATTTGTATGTATTAGGTTTTACTACTAAAATCATTTATCTGAAAGATGGTAGTTTTGAAGTTTTTGTTAAGCAAGCCTGGCAATCTCTTGCTATTTTGCAAAAGAAAGGATGAAATCTTCTTTTTTTTTCATTCCTACCATTGACAAGTGAAGACGATAGTTCTTAATTTGTTAACATTGAAGAGTTGGCCCTGTCTAGAAGCGTTAGTTCCATTATAGTTAGTAAATCATTTATCTGAAAGATCTGATGGAAATACAAAAAAGGCGTTTTTTTCAAGAATATGAAAAATCTGCAGAAACCACTGGTAATTAAAGAGTTCGTTTTTTTTCTGTACTCACTTTTAATATTTAAGGTATAGATTTGGAAGTTATATAACGATGCGGTGCTATACTGTAGGTTTTGGCTACTGACCAGAAAATAAATGTGGAAAAATTCGAAGATCATAAATATTTATTTTAATATTTCCTTCTAATTTGCTCTCTTACACAACTATTTAACTACAAATAAAAATCTATAAATAAAGAAAAAACTTAAAAAAAAGTCATGAAAATGAAAGGTTACAAAATCATTCATCTATGCCACTTTCGTATTACAGTGGCAACATTAGTAAAGATGTGTGTTGATAAAATACGCAAAATGCCCATTATTTCAAAACTACCTTCTTTCAGATAAATGGCTTACTAACTATAATGGAGCTAACGCTTCTCAAATTAAGAACTATCGTCTTCACTTGTCAATGGTAGGAATAAAAAAAAAGAAGATTTCATCCTTTCTTTTGCTAAATAGCAAGAGATCGCCAGGCTTGCTTAACAAAAACTTCAAAACTACCATCTTTCAGATAAATGATTTTAGTAGTAAAACCTAATACATACAAATGAAATTATATGTTCATTAAAGCTTAAGAATGTGCCTTTCAAATGCATATAATTTTGTTTTCATAAGTTTGCAACTTTTAGAGATATGGAACAATGAAAATATGCAATTTTAAAACGTAATTACACGAAAAGTACCATTTAACGTCAAGATAGAAACTTGACACCTTCAAAAAAGTTGTGTATTTTTACAATTGTTACAACTCTCTCATATAAAGTAAGACTCGAAAGTCGCTTTGAAAAAAGTTAAACGAAAATTTCGTTTTTTGAGTTTAGTTTTTAGAAAAATGTCTATAAATCTCTTGTTTTGAGAGATAGAGCTTCAAAGTCTTCTACAAAGCTTTTTAAAATTGCATTGTCTACAAGTTTTCTGAACACATCATTTTGATTGGACGACAAATTCAAAAAATAAAAAAAAATCTCACTTTTAGGTGGATCGATCAGAGAAAAAATAATGGCAAAATATGCACACTTAATCTTTTCTCCTGTGGTCGGTGTGGTATCCTGAATGAGCGTGCAGAGCAACTGGTAACGGCAGTGTTTGGGTGAACGTGGAAGGAGTAAGTCAGCATCAGTCGGTAGCCGGATATACGAGGTGTTTAGTATAGTATTGGGACAGAATACCATATTGGCGATCCTTGCCAGTTCGTTTTGACTATTGAGGCAGCATTAGGCATGTAAAAATAGTGATTTGCAAGCCAGAAGGACATGGTGATGACAATTTGTTTTTCAGGAGAAGGAGTTCTTTTTGATTTTTGTTTGTGTTGTGTGTATTGGTGAGAATTCGGAATGCAGTGATACCAGTCAACATGATTTTTCAAAATCGTTTTGAACGGTAGAGAGCATAAAGAAAATTACACAAAGTACAGTCTGGTTTTAGCCAATGGCGTACTTTATTCAGAAAGTCTTTTAGCCGAGTCAAGCTCATGGCGAAAGCAATAATTAGTCTGGGTACGGCCCATGGCAAGATATTTGATTAGTCTGGGTTCGGCCCATGGCAACGAAAAAAAAAAAGAAGAAATTGAACTTTTCGAAAAAAAGCTCAAGGCGAAAGTGAAGTACAGTCGGGTTTTGCCCATGGCGTACTTCTAAGGATGAAAAAAAAAAGAACTTTCAGTCGAGAACAGCTCATGACGAGAGTGATGGATAGTCTTGTTCAACCAAGGCAAATTATAGAAACCCGAAAGAAGAACTGACTGGAAAAAAAAGGGAAAGTAAATGTGTTGTAGTTTGAAAACTGTTGAAAATTCGAGTTTACATCGAGTTAGAGTTGAAAGTTGGAAAATGGATACCGGCTAAAAGTAAAAAAAAGAATTGGCAGCTCTGCCATGAATGTAGATGCATCAACATGCATGCTCAATATTATTGTGTATGTGTGTGTGAATGCTGTGTGTTTACAGAATCTGTCTCCAACCGCCAAAGAACCACACTGGAAAAAGTTTTGGGCAGATTAAAATATTGGAAACATGATAATTTGATTGACAAAAAAAATGACTTAACGAAATTGTAGATACTTTTGATGGTCAAATGCAAAGTGAAAAAAAGATATGATTTGTAATTGATCGTGAGGTACAAAGCAAACTTAATAATTCAATGATGATATCTCTTAAAGATTATTGAAAAAAAGTCATTCATCGAGAAATCAGAAAAAAAGTTAAATTTATTATAATTAAAACAAACTACATTTTCTTTGTTATGTCCGTTCATTAAAAAAAAAACACACACGTGATGCTTTAGGACAATTCTTTCAGCTACCACTAACTAAATTGATTGGTTTTACCCCTCAACGCCATTCAAAGAAGGTTGTTTTTTGTTAAATGTATATTTTTCTTCTTGATTATTATGTTCATGGTTTTTTTATTGTTTTAACAAAGGGAGGATGAAGGTATTGAAGTTTTAAAGATCAGCTGATATAATAATAAGTATCTAATAAACTATTGCTAACAAGGCGTGTACGCTTTCAACGACACATGCAAGTTGTCTTATGCTACGCGAATGACACCGGAATTGATGGGGTTGAAACCAGTATTGGTTATGCAAAACACTAGAATGGCGTTGGTCAAGGGTTAGACTTTTTACAAGAAAGAATATTACATTTATTACGGTTTTATTTCAAATTTAGATTACGGTAAAGTATAACGGATACTTGAACTCGAAAGATCTTTGCAAGGGGAGGATGTGGTATCCTGAATGAGCGTGCAGAGCAACTGGTAACGGCAGTGTTTGGGTGAACGTGGAAGGAGTAAGTCAGCATCAGTCGGTAGCCGGATATACGAGGTGTTTAGTATAGTATTGGGACAGAATACCATAGTCGGAACGATTTCGTCCTGTGTTTTCAACAGCTGAAATTACAGGACGATTTCAGGACAGCAAAATAGCTCAGGAAAGTCCTGTAGGCTCGCAACAGCTTTCTCCTGTGATTTGCAGAAAGTTTTCGGTCTATCCTGTAGGCTGAGGACTGTTTTCTTTCGATGTTTACATTGAAATTGGAATGGAATAATGTAGAAAATTAAAAATTTAATAGTTTTCAAATCAATAAACTTTTATTGTTCTTAATGAGAAGCATATTATTAGTAAAAGTTTTGTTAATAAAATAACGACGTCGCTGCTGGTCGCCTGAAAACAAAAAATGGAAAAATGTTAATTCTCAGTCATTTAAGGTTCATTTTTGAAAACTTACCAGCTCAACCACATGTTTGACGGTGGAATCATGCCACGAACTGGGCTGCGAGTTGAACGACGGAGAACCATTCGGCGGGCAGTTGATTTTTTTGGCGTATAACTGCGCTGGAGGATCCTTCGGGGAGAACTGTTCCTCCAGCCCGGACTTCAGCAACTAACCTTTTTCGGGAAGACGGCTATAAATACCTGACGTACGTTGTTTATAGAAGAAAGGAGACAAATTGGAATCATTATTGTTAGATTAAAACAGTTTAAAACCAAAGCCACATACTTTCACTTCCACGATGAAACCAACAGCGAGCAAATAAAGTCTGCAAAAAACACATTTCGAAACCACCACAACTGTCATTTAGCAACGTCGCGAGATACAGGAGACTTCTATCCTGAATTTGTTCGTTTTCCTGAACACTCGAAAGGAAATTTCCTTTGAATTTCAGGATCAAGGGTTTGTCACGTGATTCGGTTAGCTATCTACCCGTGGCCCAGGAAAACACTTGTTTTTGACAGTTCCAAGTGTCATTATGAGCTGTTTTCCTGTAATTCAGAGGATCATGGTCCCGAGCGGAATAATTGCAATCTTAGTGTGTGCGCAATTAAAAATAATGAAACATTGTAGAACATGTCATTAAGCTATTTTGATATCTAAGGCATTAAAAAGCCCATGATCACGTTTTTCGAGTTTTAAACCACTGTGTATTGGTGTGAATCTGTCAAGTGGTTTTTTAGATAGCATCCTATACTAAAAACCGTTGGCGAAATTATTTTTGGGCAGGATCGAGAAAAATACAGGAAGGAGTCCAGGAGTCCCAGAGGAAGACCCAAAAACAGCTAGAAATCAACTATTAGACCAATGTTCACATGGTAAATCGTTCGGAATGTCTCAGAGGATCCAATAGTGTGCTAGAATTCGAATAAAAGTGAAGATGGTTGATTCCACAAGGTTAAGGAATGTGAGAGGTTTTTCAAGCTGAATCTAAAAATATCAATAGAGGAAGTGATAAAAAAGACAATTTGTTAAGACTGATTCGTCTAGCTGATAATAAACAGGCCTTTATTTCTACAGGATAGAAAAGCTGTCCACCGGTAAAATGAACGAAATACGGTGGTCAAATCGTGCGCAAAATATTTGGACTGCTAGTGAGGAAATATTTCAAAAAATTTCGTAATGGACTGCAAAAAGAATTCTTTAGTGGTCACCTGGCAGGTTTCCAGACAGACACTTTCCGTTAACAAGCCTCGCCTGTATTTTCCGGAGATAAACAAGGAAAAAAATTTAAAAAAAAGATGTCTATAGTACTGAAAGAGGCTAACGATCTGTGGCATCTGAAAATCATTCAGTGTTTCGAAGTCACGAAGAAGAATGATGTTTTGCATCCTCTGAAGTTTGTCCCTGTGAGTTTGTGTGCATTACCTCAACGGAGCGGCATAAAAGATCGCGAGTGATACTATTTGTTTGTAGAAGGCCAGTTTGTTACCCATACAGAGGCGGGATCTACGTTCGATCAGTGGATAGAAATAACAAGTCAAGACAGAGCACTTCACCTGGGTCTTCTCAATATGTGAGCGGAAAATCCTTATGCCATTTATAACTACTATGAACGCAAGATAGAGGAGGGATCCGTTTAGGGGGTTTCCTGTGCATGAACAGTATTGTTTGGGTTTTGGAGGCGTTGATATTTATTTCCCACTTGGTGGCGTATTCAACAAAGGCGTTGAAGTTTGTTCGTCATTTCGCGTGGATTTCTTCCCTTGGTGGTAATTGCAGTGTCATCCGCGAACAGATAAAACACACAGCCATCACCGAGAGGGAGATATAGGCTAGACAGCAGACTGCCCTGTGGGACACCAGTCGGGACTGTAAAAGTTCTTGATAGGGAGCTGTTCAGCGATACCCTGAACGTCCTTTGTTGAAAATAACTACGGATGATTTTTATCAGATGTAGGTACTTGAAAATTGAATGAGCAGAGCCTTTATTTAGTCCAAATGATGACTTAAAATCAATTAAAAAAGAGTACTAATTCTAATTACAGGGTTCTCATTACACTTAAAACTTTACTACGGAAAACATCTCTCGAAACGTCGAAGTCGAAGTGCTCAGAAAAACGGTTGAATGTTTTCATAACACCGATGATAGCGCTATTAGCTCCATAATTGTTCAATCGAATAGGAACATACAATCGAAGATCTTGGTTTCTAAGTACACGGGGTCGCACACTTAGAGGAATAGCTTCTAGGAGCGTGGGGCAGTCAATTCGAAATTTCAAGAGATCGGCGATGAAGGAAGCTCGCGCAGCGTTTCTGCAGGTTTGAAGAGTGCCTATGTCTATAAGACGGCATCGATGTTCATAGCTTGGCAAGTAAAACGGGTCTTGCCAAGGCAGGTGTCTAAGGGCGATTCGCAAGAAGCGCCGCTGTATAGCCTCGACCCGTTCGACTCCATTCTGGGAGAAGGGACACCAAACAGCTGATGCATATTCAAGGATAGAGCGAACGATACTGCAATACAAACTTTTCAGGCAATACACATCCTTGAAGTCCATGGCCACACGAAATAGGAATCCAAGACTTCTCGAGGCTTTGTCGACAACTTAGTTTGTGTGTGTCCTGAACTCCAGCTTCCGGTCTAGAATTACGCCCAGATCGTTGATGTGTTCTACGCGTGCGATTGGCTCATCTCCGAGGAAGTACTGATGACTGCACATTTTATATCACACCAGTGTGCGAAGAGGTTGAATTGATTTTGTAGGAAATCAATATCGTCCTGGCCGTTGATGTTATAAAATAGTTTTAGGTCATCAGCACAGCATACCTTTGGGCCGTCGATGAGTGAGAGCGCATCGTTGAAGTAGATCAAGAAGATAATCGGCCCTAAATGGCTTCCCTGAGACACACAAGAAGAAGCAGAGAATTGTCTGGATGAAAAGTCACCCGTCCAAACTGTTAATTTACGTCCAGATAGGTAGCTCCGAAGCCAGTCAAGAAGAGTTCCACCGAAACCCAGACGTTCCAGCTTTCCAATGGCAATATCGTGGTTGACTTTGTCGAATGCCGCAGATAAATCGGTGTAAATAGCGTCGGTTTGATACTTCGAAGCAAAACTTTCATGCACGTAAGAAGTAAACGTTAGAAGGTTAGTTGTCGTGGAGCGCTTGGGCATAAATCCGTGTTGATCGTCGGAAAAAATATTCTTACAGGACAAACAAATCGGATCCAAGACCACCAATTCGAATAGTTTCGCTACTGCGCATAATGCCGAGATTCCCCGGTAGTTGTTGACATCTCTTCTGTTACCTTTTTTATACACCGGAAACATGTAAGCCTCCTTCCACAGTGCGGGGAAAATAGCCCTGTCAAGCGAAGCTTGGAAAATAAGCCTAACAGGAGTCAGCAAAACAGGCATAAAACTTTTAATAAAAGTAGCAGGTATTCCATCCGGATCCGTAGAGAAAGAATTTTTGAGCTTAGCTGCTGCTTTTGAGATGACTGCATCCTCAACCACAATTTTTTTATAGAGAAGCCCAGTGGCGCATTATTCCTGACTGCACTATCCAAATGTTCAGGATACGTCGACGCTGTATTGTAGATAGACGAGAATTTATCAGCAAAGAGATCACAGACTTCACGATCAGAGTTCGCCGTTTTGTCATCCAGAAACATTTGGGTTGGCAGACCAGGTTCATTCCGCTGACTTTTAACATGTTTCCAAAACGATTTTGGTCTGGACTTGAGATCACGCTGAACTCGAGCTATATAGTTTTGGTGACAACGTTTGCTGACTGTTTTGTTAACAGAATTTAGTCTACGATAAATGTCCTGAGTGTAGGAGGATCTCGATTTGTTATAATTTCTAAGGGCACATCTCTTAGCCGTCTTTAGTCGTCGTAGTTCAGTCGTGAACCAAGGAGTCCGTATATTCTTTTCAGTAGTGTGCTTTGGTACGTGACAATCGATAACGTTATTCAAGATGTGCGAGAAGGTTTCGGCCGCAGCGTTGGGATCAGATAAGTCGAGCTCAGATTCCTAGTCGATGGAAGCCAGGGTACGAGAAATCTCGTCAAAGTCAGCTTTCTTGAAGTCAAGATAAAAGGGTGCTAATTTTGCGACAGGAGCAAGTCTAGTGACATCGAGCGAGACCATTCAAGCAGGATGATAATGTACCGCTTTAACGTACGGAGCAGGAGCCAAAACAACGGGCGGAACACGAGTCCCATCGCTGGCAAAGCAGAGATCAAACATACGACCGTTTTCGTTTGTCACGCTGTCAATCTGCCTCAAAGTCACTTTACTCAGGGAATCTAGTATGATGTTCGATAGGGTCGAAAAAGTTGAGCCTACTGGATCCGGGAAGAGAAAGTTACTATGGTTGGAGCACCACTTCAAACCGGGCAAATTGCAGTCACCAATCACTAGAATGTCATCTTCGGGTGCACAGAGAGAGCTTACTTTAGATAAGCAGCGCGAAAAAGTCTCAGCTAGGGTAACATCTCTCGTGCGGTCAGG
This sequence comes from Uranotaenia lowii, assembly GCF_029784155.1. Classification (NCBI taxonomy): domain Eukaryota; kingdom Metazoa; phylum Arthropoda; class Insecta; order Diptera; family Culicidae; genus Uranotaenia; species Uranotaenia lowii. The sequence goes on from NC_073693.1 coordinate 15,751,242, forward strand.
AGGCAGATACAGTACGCAGTCATAAACTTTACGGTCACCAAGATCAATGCGGATCAACACAAATTCCAGATCACTCCAGGAACTGTCTTTGATGAGCAACGCTGGGAAATCTGACTTAACGGCAATCAACACTCCGCCACCGATGGTCTTTTTGTCGCAACGAAACACTAAATAGTCCGGTCCAAATATCTGGCTCGAAAGAGTACGGTCGTTCAGCCATGTTTCCGTGAAGGCGACAATGTCGTAACAGCAACATAGGCTTGCGAGCAGATAATCTGCTAGACACGAGTTCATACCTCCGACGTTCTGGTAGTACAATGTTATTGAGTCAAAAGTTTCCTAGGCAGAGCTAGATCCCTGAACACTGGAAAAGAGAGTACTATCAGGCGGAAGAAACCGGTCGGGAGTACCATACTTGCCTGATTGCGCAGGCTGGAGAACCCCTGCGCCACAGACGAACTCAGGGCCGGAACGACTGAAGACGCGGGAAACAGCGCGACTGAGTCGAAGAGCAAAGGGGTCTCCGTTAGGCCTTTTACAAGTTGCTACATTTTCGAGGTTCGGAAAAGAGCGTGTCGAAGAACTAGTGAGCGTAACACGTTGATAGGCTCGCAGTGCACTGGAAAGGGAGAGTCCATCACGAGGAGGAAGGCCAGCAAAAAATGTAGTTGCAGGCTGGTGAACCCCGTCACCAAAATCGAACATAGCGCCGGGACGACTGATGACGCAGGCGGGAATCAGCGCGACTGAGTCGATGGGCTCAGGGGTCTCCCAAGTGCTTTGGTCGTTGCGTCTCGGTGAAGGAGCCCATGAAGAAGCTGTAGTACGATCGTACACGAAGGCAGGCAGCAGGTGATTCAGGACATGTCTGAGTAGCTGGAAACTAAAATTTCGTCACGCAATGGGAAGGTTCTAAAACAACGTTTGTACTTGCCTAAGAATGCAGGCTGGAGAACCTCATCACAACAATCGAACTCAGGGCCGGGACGACTGATGACGCTGGCCGGAATCAGCGCAACTGAGTCGAAGTGCTCCGAGGTCTCCAAAATGCCCAATCCGTTGTGTCCCGGTGAAGAACCATTGTCAGATGTAGGGTCGTTGTCGTGTCGAAGCGGGGTTGGGTGAACTGAGGATCCATCGCTAACAGAAGCTGGGGTTAAAACCCCGGAGTACCGGTTCCCACAGTAGGAGTAAATCGACTGGGTGCAGCTGTCGCTGTAGCTTGGCGGTCAGTTTGGAAATGGCGGTCTTGGAAAGATTGCCTGAACAGGTTTTTTGAGTCAGAATCCTCGAACTCTCGGAATAGCACTCCAGCAGGCCATGTGCTAGCGTCTAATGCCGCGGGTTTAAGGCTTAAATCAACGCCGACTTTAAAAGAGATCGACTTGAGTTGGGATAAGTCGGAGGTACATCATATATTTTCTAGAACGAAGGAAATCGGTCAAGTAACAGCAAAGTTATTAAACATTTGTTTTTTAACTACATAAAATTGAGTTTACAGCAAAATTTCATACTAAGTACACTTAAGTATAATAAATAATGCATCAAATCGCCCTGAAATTCTTCAAGCAACTCAAATATGATGTTTGTTCGATTATATAGAGTCACTGGAAAAAGTTTTTATAACTAAGTATGGCAAATTTCAAAGTTTGATAAAAAATTGTTATTGAAATTTGATATACCTCTGAGGTACATCAGTTTTCGGAAAAAAGTATGTTTTTTGTTTTTTAAAAAGGCGAGATCCTGAAATCGAACCGTCTATTCAGCGGGACAATCGCATAGTTCTATAACTTTGAAACTATTGAGGTACGTTCAATACTGAGAGAAGGTACGCATATGTGCCTTTTTGGTACATGCCGAAAACATGATTTCAGGTCGAAATTCGAAAATTGTCCCGCTGAATGGATTGACGTCCGATGCATTTTTTCAACAATAAACAAAACATCAACTGTTTGAAATCGCCTCTGAGAGGTTTTTCGGAGGCCAAAAAAACGTTTTAAAATCTGTCTATAAGTTTTGATACAAAAAAAATTAATCAATGTGCCCGGATATTTCCCGGATTTATGGTTGTGAATTTTGAAATCAAATTCCCGAATTCTTGCGTGTTTTTCATAAAATTGCCCGGATTTGTTCGGCTCGGATACGTGCTGAAGAAATTCTGACAACCTTAACGTAAACATAATTTGTCGATTTTTTTTTCATTATTTTCCCCACCCTTTATATTTCATCACTTCTACCTTCTACCTTTTTCTCAACAACATATTTTCAGATAGATTTTTTTCTGATTTTTCGATTTTTAAAGCTTTTTTTAGCTGTAGCTTTTGACAACTGCTTGTTAAACAGTTGTCATTAGTATAAATTATTACAGCCTACGTTGGCTACGAGATTTGCACTAACTGCTGTTATCTTGTTCTTTTATCTATTCAGTGGTCCATCAGTTTTGCCCGAGTTTTGAACCAAAACGCAAGCGTTGACAACCCGTAGAGGTTGTCAGTGTTGTGGGTAAACCTTTGAGTGAGTAGTGCAACCATATATTTACATCGTCCTGGGTGACGATCTTGTTTATTTATGGAGTAAACGTTTGCTACTGTGCCAGTGCAAAAAAAAAAACGAAAACTCCAGTAAATTACTTAGGTAACACATTTTGCAAAAATTGTGCGCGAAAAGAAAATGAAAATATCCCAAACATGTTAACAAGTTTTATTTTTCCCATGCTTATTTGGGACACTCTAATCTTTACCCTACCATTACCTAATATGCTGAAATCCTGTTTTTTTTTTTAAATTTTATTCAGCCTGGATTTGTTTTTTTTGTTGCATTTTTGGGCAATAATTTTACATTTTAACCTAGAGGTAGGATAATTCCTCCCTCGAATTGTTTCCCCTTCAACAATAGACCGTGCGTCCCCTTCGATGTCATTAGTCCGTTTGAAAGGGTGGGTCTCTCCCGAAATTTTCCAGAAAGCTTATACGATTCCAAGAGAGAGCGACGATTATCACGTCGGGAGAGAGAAGTTAACGCAAAGCTTTTCAGAGTCGCTCTCCTCGTTCGCAATGTTAAAAGCTCCGTACGCTCTCACTTTTCTATGGGCGCGCAAAACCTACGCTCACTAAACACGTGCTCCCGCCCGCGCACCCAATTCGTTACAATTTCCACCATGTACGATCAATGGAGACCGGCTTTTCGCTACCAGCTCAGCTGAGTGCAGCATCCACTTTTCGAAGGAAAGAACGAAAATAAAAACAAATTGCCTTGACGAACGGGGGATCAGCAGAGCCGTTGTTGCTTGTCAGAGTTCGCTCGTTGTCAATCTTAATGGTTAACAACAAAAAAAACCACCGAACCACGGACCAGATCTCCCGATCGTTGCGTGTTTGGTGGTCAGTTCTTCGTTGCCCGTCAATCGGAGTGGTTCACCGCGGATTCAAAGGTTTCTTCTTTGCTCTGTCTGCTCTCTTCTTCCTCGGGGTGGTGCAGAGTGTTTAATGCGACAGTTCATCACAGTGATTGCGGGTGCGCGTTCGGGTACTCTCTGTCGTGTCTCTATTGGAGGAAATAAAACAATATAACAACGATTTTCAGCGCGACGCAATCGCTCATTCGAAGTTGCGCGTCGGGATCGAGTGGACGTTCGGGTCTTTTTTGTTTGTTGAGTTGCCGCACAGAAGAGGGGTTGCAAAATTTGCTCTCTTTTTCCGAGGAAATTATTTTTAAAAGGTTCAAGGTTACTGGTTTTGGGGGAGTGGCCCGGATAAACGGTTCTGAAGTTTATTTTTATCAAATTTGGGTTGGATGACAATTCGTGCAACCGAACTGAAGTAGTTGAGCCACCCAGAGAGAAAAGTTTTCGAAATTTTAATGAAAAAATAACCACACCACAAAGTGCAGCAAAACTCGGTACAAAAACGTAAAATCACGCGTGTATGTCTCTCATTGACCAACATATATTTTGGCTCCCCCCGTTATGTTGTTGATCTTCATATTTTTTTCTCCTCGTGTTGTGTTGTGAGCTTGACCGCCTTCATCATTTCATTTCGTGTGGATCAGAGTCCGTCGTCCGTCAAGCCCCAGACACACCGAGAAACTTGAAGCTGTGCTCTGCGCCTGGCCTGAGCTGTGTGTTGTCTTGTCGGCTTGGTGAAGTGATAATAAATGTTACGCAACAAAATAAGCCAAATTTCAGTCGGCTGGCAAAATTGGCTGCAGAAGTAATCGAAGGCAGCCACAGCTGAAGAACAACGCGCAAGAAGAGATCGAAGCCGAAGAAAAGCTAAAGAAGAAGCCAAAGGCTCGCACAGCAAGTAAGGCAACATTACTCAATGAAACCTGAGCCTGTTCCGGCTGCCCAGAGTTCGAATTCAAGTTCGGCGATCGGCAAGTGATCTTTATCGCAGGGGTAGTAGTATCTTGTCATCGATCGATTTTTTTGTTATTATTTTTCTTGTTGTTTTTTACTGTCCAACTGGCGTCCGGCAGAAATGTGCAATCGTTATCGTGTGTTTTAAGAGAGCAGTGATTCATCTCAGCGCGCTTCATTGTGTCAGTAGGTGAATTGAGCAAAAGTAGGTGAACGATCTTTTGCTCGAAGGCCAAGTTATCGATCGAAAACCGAAAAAAAGTGTCCATCTTGTTCTGGAACGAACAGAAAAAAAAGCAAAATGTCCCCTCGAGTCCTGCTTCTTGCCTTAGCCCTATTCCTAGTTCCGATTCTTGGAACCGTGGCAGGATCTCGATCACTTAATGCCACAACCAATAGCGGTAAAGTTCATCATCGGCAGCAGCTTCGCAATGAAACCTGTCCGGGAAAGTTCTGTAACGTGGCCGATCGTGCCACAGAAACCGATCGGCTGATCGTCGGATCGAATCGGGCCCTTCGACAGCAGGAAATCCTTCGGCACACTTCGGTCGTGTATGGGCTGATCTCGATGGCCGAACCGGAAGAACTGTCGCAGCGATGCTACGATCAGATGCAGCAGATCTATGAGGGCATCCAGCAGAAGGAGATTTGGGCGATGAAGAGTAAGTGTTGTTCGCGGATATAACACGTTCGTCTCCATGGCACCCATATATGGGTGACGGGTGTGTTTCTTGAAGGGCCCCGTCGCACGCAAGACGGGTGACATTGTCTCAATTTGACCGGAATCCGCCAAATCTAGCGTCTTAAATCTTAATAACTTTTGAACCAATTTTTACAATCTTTACTTCACTTGAAATCTCAAAAATATTAAACAAAATAATTTAAAAACATTTATTTGGATATCAATTCAAATCAAAAACTTAAAAAAAAAATCTTACATAAACATTTTGGAAAACTGACTGCTAACTTCGCATTGTCTTTGCGCGGTCATATTTCATTTAAAAAATCATAAAACCTCCACGAAATTTATATTGGTGTAAACTACAGATGTGTAAGAGCAAGTTCACTCGTGTTGGAAGAAAGTAGTAGGAATTTTGGCCCTTGTAACTTTACAATGCAAAACATTTTTTAAGATCTGCTGCCGTGAAATTTCTTTACAACGTGTCTATTTTAGGCGTATCTGATATAGGTCCAGTTATTTCTGCATCACATCATGTAAAAATAGACATCGTGTCGTAGAGAAAAATGACGGCCGCAGATCTTGAAAAAAAATTGACATTGTAAAATTTTCAAAATGTGCTTGAAGTGTCAAAATTTCGACCACTTCCTTCCAACACGAGTGCACTTGCTCTAAGAATACAGTGGTATGAAATTTATATTATTTATTTATTTATATATGAATGATCAAATATCTGCATCATAAAAGCTGGTTTTCTAAACAATGCTCTTGAATGAAAATATACAAAGATCAAAAAGGGAAATGCTAAACTCTGTTATTTTAAAATATTATATCACTAACGGAAGATTTAGAAAAATATGTATAGTGCAGTGATCGAAAACATGCGGGTTCAGCTCCATGCGTGAAAATTATGAAAATCAAAAAATATTTAAATAAAGTGCTTTTGTTCCCACGTTGCTAGAAGCGCTTGCTAACTATGTGAGTGCAATTGTTCGACCATGGCTTGTTTTCGACTTTAGTGTTATTATTTCTTTCATAACTCTTGAAGGAGTTGTTGGGTCACTTTTGTGTCTTCAGATGAAAGTGGCATCATAAATTTGGCTATACAATGATAATTTTTGCAGAATATTCGGACAGTTCTATTTAGGCATGGGAAAGCCAATACGATCTTAAATATCTTGTAAGACAACTAAGTTATCGTCAAATCAAATTTGCATGTTTTTTGCAAACTGCTAACTTTGCAGCTAACTTTGGTGAAAATTATCAAAATATGATCAAGCATTAGCTAAAATTTTAATGAGGTTAATCTTCAAAAATATTTTAACCAAATATCCATGAAGCAAGTTCAACTCATTAGCTTCCAAATCAGCTTACCAGATAAACAATACGTTGTTTGATAACAGAGATATGCGTGAAATAAAAATGCATGTTTTGTTTTTGCCAAATTTTTGGCCGTTACACCATACTACGGGGTGATCCCAAACTTTTGGATGATGACTTAAGTAGCTATTAATTTAACCAAACATATTTTAATAAGTATGAAAAAAAAGGATTCGAATGTAACTCGAATTTTGGATTTTTTTCCATTCCACCCTGAGATGATTAGGTTTGAATTTTTAGCTCAGTTTTTGAAAAAAAAAAGCCCCAACTTTAAGCTAAACTTAAGTCATATAAACTCAATTTACATTTGTCAAAAACACACAAAGAAGGTTTGGTTCCAATCTCTTGAATGAGATCAAAAGAATTCCAAAATGTCATTAGATGGCTGAGATATGGCTGATCGAAATTTTCATGTTTTTTAGGGGGTGATCCCAAACTTTTGGCTGGCTTTGAAACATGGTTTTATATCATTTACAAAAAAATCAAACCGAATCCAGCTCGAAAAACGAAAATGTTAGAAATATAGAAAGAAGTCGTAATAACGAATCAAATTTTCAATTTTGCAAAAGATCTGAAGACCCCCGGCGCAAACCCGTCATATAATAAAAAAAATCCTCTTAAGCAAACGGTAAAATGGTAAAGTAATGTTTCAAATCATAATTTTTACGAGCCACTTATCAAAAATAAAGAATATATTTTTTCATTATCTTGAGATAAATTCCGAATTTTGACAGTTTTGAAACTAAGTACGGGGCTTGATCCAGAGATTTCAAAAATCTGATAACAAGTAACCAAATAATACGGTCTTTTATTTTTCAAATTCATATCTGCCAACATTCGATATCCAACTTTTTAAGTAGGGGAGATGAGTGCATAACGAGCACCCAGGGCATAATGAGCACTCCTTTTTTCTACATAAGTACGTATTTTCTTAAACAAATTTTCATAAGGACTTGTTTCGTACTACCCATAGTATTAATTTTTCACCAAAAAAGAAATATCCTTTTCATCTTTACAGAAATATTGAATAATAACCAGCTAGGTTCTCAAGTGACGAAAATTTATAATTTTTGAGCACCACCAAATAAGCTTTTATGACCTTTAAATCATCTTGATCTCAATTTTCAACATCATAAAAATTTTTATTTTTCACTTTAATCAATTTTAAAACGATTTTTACTTTAATTTGTTCACTAGAGGCGAACAGAGCACTATCAATGAAGGCATAATGAGCATTTTCTGCCGGGGAATCTAGCAGCGAATTCAATTCGATGAAGTCAACTGAATAAAAGAGCTACAGCTTGGCTTGTTTCGTCTGTCGATTTGGCCTATTGGTAAAGTGTCGGAGAGGTAATCAGTAGACTCGAGTTCGATTCCTGTTCGAGGGGATTTTTTTTTGCACATACCATTCATGATTGATTTTTTTACATTATACGGCTAATAACATCAAAGCATCATCCGTCAAACAAAACACCAGAAACATATTGTATGAGCATGTGTTAATTCTTTGAATTCTACAAACAGACCTAGATTATTTTGTTAGTTTTGTTATTGCTTCGTTTGATGAATCTACGCCTCACCGTTAAGTGCAATCATGATCATGAATGATAAACGAAAAAAAAATCACCTCGACCAGGAATCGAACTCGGGCCTACTGATTACCTCTCCGACATCTAACCAATAGGCCAAATCGTCAAACGATACAAGTCAAGCTGTAGCTCTATTAGTCAGTTGACTTCATCGAGTCGAATTTACTGCTAGAATTCCCGGCAGAAAACGCTCATTATGCCTTCATTAATGGTGCTCATACTGCCTCGGGGGGTTTCTCATTATGCCTCTACAGTTACTGGTTTTCAGCTTTCGGCAAAATTTTTTAAAATGCATTTTTAAACGTTTTTATCTTCTTTTTCAAGTTTCATCCAATTAGGCAAAAGACTATTTGAGTGTCTAAACACGAAACAATGATGTAATTCACATATTACAGCTGTTCTCTATGGTTAAATAAGCGTTTTCCTTAAGGTGGCCATTATGCCCCCATCTCCCCTAGTAGTTTGCAGAGCTGTACATAGTTGTTTAGAACGACAAATTTTTGACAAAAACATAACAGAAAAAGAGAATAAATAAAACGAGTTCATGTACTTGCGTATTTTTTTTCAAATTTAAGGTGATTGAATAGGTTTATCACTAAATCTTGACCGTTTGAACTAAAATCTGAATGTATCGAGTTTACAAGAGTTGAAAATAAATCCGATTTGAACCTCAAACAAGTTTTTCTTTGAAATGAAGCCTTCAAGATCCATCATTTATTTTTAAAGCTTAAAAAAAACTTATTTGCGAAAGTAATGATTTTAAATTAATGACAATTAATATAAAAGAACTAAGGCCCGAATAATGAGATACTCTTAGTATTATTTTTTTACTATTATTTATGTATGCATTTTTCAACCACGATGTACAGGAAGAATTTTGTCATCAAACCCCGCCAGCCCCCCTCCTCCCATGAGGCAGTTCTTCCTACGGCCCTGGCTACATTTATTCGCTATGAGAGCAACTCTCTACAAAAATGGGGTCTTTCCGATGGGTCTTTCCATGCAATAAATTATATCATAATACCTAAATTTATTTACGAGTACAAATACCTATGTTTGAAACGAATTTTGAAGATAATCATTTCAAAATGATTAAGAATCTCTCTTTCAGATTTTATGTTAAAGAAGCAATTATATAAACCATCTCATTACATATCAACTTTATTGTGTACGGAATTTTATCAAAACCACTTGCAAATTGTTAGAATTTTTGTCAGATTTTCTATTCAAAATCAGTTCTCAGCTATCAAAATCGCGTTCTTACACCTTTGAGCAGTCCACAAAAACGAAATGAAATACTGAACTAAGCCGTTACATATCTTAGATGTCGTGACTTGACAATGTTTTTTTTCGCAAACAAACTGCATCCGCAACTTTTCGTCTAACGGAACCCCATCGACATGCACTCGGTTGCACTTGAAAGCTTCGAATCACGACGCATTTCAAAATTGACTTACTTCGACTGGACTCGCAGAACAAGTCAGGCGATAAATATGTATGATCTAAATTTTAATCCAAATCAAGGACAAAGTAACGTTACGGTTCTTGTAGGTAAACCGGATTACGTCCAGGGACAACTTTGCCAAAGTTCTAATTACATCATGTTATATGGTTTTTCAATATAGTTCTTGTAGATAAGTTGCGGACTGGTCTTAAGGATTGAGCTGAATAACTTGACATTCGTCTGAACTGGTTTCATGGCACAACATTTTCAATGTCATTTTCAAAAACCACAAGATACATTCGCCATCAGTGACTATCAGTTCGGTGCCGTTTTAATCACATTACTTTACAGCATTTTTGAACTAAGTAAACTAAAGATCACTTTTAATGTGAAACCGGGCGCTGAATCTGAAAATGAAACAGCACTTCAGTGGCAGCCCTTAACTTTGAGTTTGACTGGGCAATCGCAAAACTAAGTTCAACAACCGAATTCCAATTTGAACTTTTTTTTATGTCTTTATTCGGAGCTACGCGAAATGCGGTTCGGCAAAAATGGCTCGAATGTGATTAGTTTTAAGTTTGCAGTTTGAACTTCGTTTTAAACTATCGCAAAGAGGAAAAAGGAAATTAACTTTTAGTTCATAGAATCGAACTATGTTTTGAACCTCGGTCAAACCTAATTTTGGGCTTGAAAAATGGAACGTGCAGGAAGAGAAGTTTAAAAAAGTAATATTAATAATAAATTTCAGTTTATTATTCATAGAGGCTTATAAGACAGATGAATTGACGTCATCTCAGCAGAAACAATAAAGATCGCAACAGGATGTCTCAAATTATCGTTGCAAGAATTTAAACGATACAAACGCTATACATTGACATATTTTACCCTTTATAGAAGTGCCGACTTTCCATTAGCTGGCAAACGAGTTCAGTTCAGAATACTTTAGAGATTATCAATTTATTTCTTCTCCCCAATTTACAAACTTCGGATAACGAAAGCATGAAAGAACTCTGCCACCCATTCTGAATGCTAATGTCCGTACCACGAATTCTCGCATTGCCAATAATTTGAAGCATTTCTTTTGCGTCACATTTTTGTGTTTCTTTTTTTTTTTGTGAGGATCAAACTGTCGAATTGATTCGATTCATTTCATCGGAGAGTTGAAAACAACACATAAAAAAAACAATTCTATACTCAAAATAAAGGAATGCAGTTTGCGTCATTGACCTGGTACTGTTGCAAAAAAAATCGATAAAAAAATCTAAACATTAACGAATAAAAGACAGTAATAATCTTGGCACAATCAAGGAATGAGAATATTATTTTTTTTTAATTTTCGTTTCTAAAAAAATTAATCATCTTTTTATTCTGAAGTCTTCTCTAGAATCCTAAAAACCAGAGAAGCTTAACAATTATGTTGCTAAGACTTGTTTTTTTTTAACTACTAAGTCGTAAACTGGTTTTTTTTATTGATGTCATCGTCTATATCCTTACCATATCAGTTTCAGGAAACAAGATGATTGGAGAAAAAATACCGGAAATGTTTAACCTAAGCATCTTTTTTATAAGTGTTACAAAATGTCAAGAGTTTTTTTTTATTGTACCAATAGCTGGATGTAGTTTTTTTTTGCTTCGCATTCGCAAACCTCTACGTATCATTCATAAGGTATCAAGAACCGTAGTCAAGCACAAAAAAAGGATTGAATTAAATCGAGCTTCAAAATGCTCGTGGTGTTCGACCGGTGAAATCATTTATCATATTGTATTTGTTTCTTTTTTTTTAGCACGGTATTCATCTGCTGGCTCAAACTTGAATGATTTTTTTTTCAATCAACCAACTCAAACCTGTCGGATTCACGGCCGAATTCACGAGTATCGTTTTTTTCTCTTCTGTTCTCCACCCAAAAGTGGCGAAACTCGAATCCTGTTTAGCGAAAAATCGTTTGACGGATGTTTGCAAATTTGACCGATATTTGTTTCTCGGTTTTGATTGGCGTTTGAGCGATTGAATACGGTTCGATTATTTGTCAAACGATTTTTGGCAAGAATGTTCGAAAATTTGCAATTCAATTTTGTTTTCTTTTTATTTTATTTTTATTCGTTTCCGTTACACAACCGGCAAACCGGCTAATTCTCGTTGACGTTGAGTCATCCGTTCTGATGTCGTTTGAAATTTTTCATTTTATAAACATGATTTCGTAATAAATTTGGATTTTCTCGAAACGTATGAGAAGAAATAGACATTCGGAACTCCCTAAAAGTTAATCGATGGATGTCAGTGGTTGTTAGCGACACCAAATAGACGTCAAGAAATGTCCTATTCAAATTCCAATCTTTACGAAAGCAACCTGGACGATGGAAACAGTCAATAATTTCGATGACATCCAGTAGACGCCAACGCTTGTTGACGTTTTCAATATTATACAACAAACCGTCTAAGGAATTTGGTTGGGTGTTCCCCGGGCAGGTCAAATGACACATTGAATACTCCCGGTGGAAGTTGAATAACTCGTTACAAGTTGAGGTATTTTGGCCTCAATCATATAAATCAAAAGTGACTCCCGGAACCTACCTTTTGCTTCTAGAGGACGTGAGCCCATTTCTCTTTTAGCACTATAAAGACCGCACCAGTCAAAATGATTGGTTTGACACTTTGTTTGTTTATACACTTCATTTTAAAAATTCGCAAAAATATGACTTTTCATGAATTTTGAATCTGTGTATTTAATTATTTTTTATAAGCGCAATAAATTTCGCCATGGACACTCGGACTATGATAAAAACTATAACTCAACAAAGAAAAATATTTCTTTGATTATTTGAGACCCCTCCCTCTTCCGAGTAGGTAGATAGAAAGCGGCGGAGGCGTCTTTTATAATTATTTAGATAGCTCCGAAACTAATTAAGCAAGAGGAACCAAAATTGGCATAGGAGGATATTTTGATAAGAGAAATGTTCTAATCATTATTTGAGACCCCTTCCTCATCAGAATGCACAGTGGTCCAGAAATGAAATGGTACACAGTAAACGAAAATTACCGAGTTCGGTAATTTTTTTACCGAAATCCTAACATGTGTAAATCGTTAAACTGTTCGGTAATTTTTTCGGTAAAAAATAAACGAACATCGGTAAATCGATTCTTCATTTACCGATGTTCGTTTATTTTTTACCGAAAAAATTACCGAACAGCTTAACGATTTACACATGTTAGGATTTCGGTAAAAAAATTACCGAACTCGGTAATTTTCGGGATCCTATTCAAGAATGCCAATCAAATTAAGATATAACCAAGATTCAAGAAAGTAAGAGACGAAAGTTTTGAGAACAATATTCTAACTGAAAAAGATATAGATATCTCTTTGAAATAAGTTTAAGTTCTTATTTTGATATGTTCTCCTGATCGGGTGAGCAACAATTTGTTTTTGTTTTGAAGTTATGAGGCAATATGTGTTGCAAAAATGACTCTTTTAAAGCTTCAATAGCTCCAAATGGAGTAAGTCGAAAATTTTATCGTTGAATGCATTTGAAAGTGCAAGTTACAATCTTCACAATATCAAAAAACAGGAGATATGTTTTCTGTTTGATTAATGCGTTTAATCGTTGTATGAAATTTACAAAAACCGTCAAAATATCTATACAAATAGGGAGAATTTGTTCATTTGTTCTTCAAGAACTCAGAAACTACTGAACCGATTGATGTGAAATTCGGCATGGAGTAGATTTTTTTAGTAAAGAATGATATCTGCGGAGTTTCGAGTCGGTCGAACTCAAGAGCGAGAGGGCTCCCATACAAAATAATCGTCAAATACGATAAAAAGCGGTAAAATTCAATCTATTGGTAAGTGAATCTCATCAAATGTTGTGAAAATGCTTACATTTACATGTTCAGACATTTTTTAGTACACAAAGGCCCCTCATGCCAAAGAAAAGTGGGGTCCCCATCCAATATAAAGAAAACACGAGAAAAACCTTATTAGGCTTTTAATCGTATTTCAAATTATTTTGTATGGGAGCTCTCTCTCTCTTGAGTGCGACCGTCTCAAAATTCGACAGATATCATTCTTTACTCAAAAAACTACTCCTGTTGGGCCATGAACAACCTTTAGTGGACGTGGGGCGGCGCTTGGAAAACAACCACCGATGGGACTCATTCCCCTCGTGGAAGTGAGTCTCTCCCAGACAACCTCAGTTGTTGTCTCACCGGTGGAGGCAAGTCCTCGGACTGTACCTGGGCGGGCCAAGGCCGGGTCGATCACTGTCTCCCACAGTGATCGCAAACTCTTTCTATAGATGGCTCTGAAAAGAGCCGATTGGTTGTGGAATCGGAGCAAGAGCAGGAGTGAAGCAAAAGAGAACTCGTTGCTTAATAATGCTTCATTGTTTATTTTCTCTAAGTAGCTATTCACACTAATTTACTATCACTTCTTCCACTTCTTAATCGACGAGCAACGCTGGTTACTGCTTCCTTCTGGTGGCCTTGATGCAGCCCACTGCTGGCTGGTTCTCTTTCTGAGCCGCTCTCGGCTCTCTCGGGACGATGTTGCTCGCGCGACGGTTGGATCAAAACTCACCCGACAGGAGCGCGACCGCTTGTATTTATAGCTCTCGCTACTTGGGCGTCGCGCAACGGGTTTTCTCCGCTCTCTCGGTTTCTCCCATTCTTCAGTCCGCTTCAGGGTTGTCAACTATTTTTCAGAAAAGTCTGGAAGATTTTTAAAAAATGTCTGGAAATATGTGGAAATGTCTGGACATCTTAGCTTTGAAGGTGGCCACCCTTTTTTTTTTGGTCCCCAGATCTCAATGTTGCAATACTATTTTTCTGTCACCATATCAGTCACGTGTTCTGTCTTGTATGTATGTATGTATGTATGTATGTAGGTAATCACCAAACCTTATCAGTCACGTATTATGTCTTAAATTGCCAATATTGATAGGTTTCGAACACTTATGAATTCATAATTCATAAAATCTAATCATTTCCTGCCATATTACACCATGACCAAATTGAATTTTCATAGTTTCTTAGGGGCCGTTCAGATACCACGTGGACAGAAAAATGAGATTTTTGACACTCCCCTCCCCCTCCGTGGACAAGCGTGGACATTTGGCAAACCCCTACCCCCCTCCCCGGATGTCCACGTGGACAGACTTGAAAATGTTTTTTTTGTTAATCTCTTTTGACAGTTAGAAAACACTACTTTTTGCCTATTTGTTATTGGAATGGCTGATTTAAACAAAAAAAAAAAAAAAGAAATAGGATTACCTGATATAAAATAATTTAAAAAAATAAATTTAAAAATTATCATATTTATCACTTGCTTTCAAGTGGTTATTAATTGTTTAAACTTAAACTGAAAAGCTATGTAATTTTAAGATTCAAACATCTTAATATTTATTCACCCTTAGAAAAAATTTTGGGAAGAAAGTATGTCCACGTGGACATGACCCAAACCCCTACCCCCCTCTCCGTGGACAAGCATGGACATTTCCATATACCCCCCCCCCCCCTCCCCCTAAGTTGTCCACGTGGTATGTGAACGGCCCCTTAGAGCAATTTATGTCCAAACCCAAAAGTCTGGAATTGTCTGGAAGAATTGTCAATAGTCTGGAAGTCTGAAAACCTGAAAAAACGTCTGGTAAAAGTCCAAAAAGTCTGGAAGATCCAGACAAAATCTGGAAGGTTGACATCACTGGTCCGCTTGGTGGACTGAACAACTCCTTACCGAATTTCTGTAATAGTTTCTGAGTTCTTGAAGAACAAATGTACAAACTCTCCCTACTTGTATAGAGATTTTGAAGATTTTTGAAAATTTCATAAAACGATTAAACGCATTATTCAAAAAACATATCTCCTGTTTTTTATATTGTGAAGATTGTTATGCGCTGCCGGCTAAAATTGATCCTAGAGGCCTAATGCAAGGTCTCATGCTAAATTTGGGCCAGATCGGATCACAGGAAGGGGTCGCTCAACGAGCCTGGAGTTTGTATGGGACTTTGAGACATTTTGTTCGGGAGAAACATGAAAAATCAGTTCTTCGTGGATAAATTTGGTTTCCTTCGGCCGATTTCTCCGGATTTTCTTAAAGCCCGGCCAAGTTTTCTTAAAGCCCAAATTATGACAAATATTTTATCCGAAGACTGCAAATCGATTCGAGTTAAAATAAAAAAGTTATTAGGCTTCAAAAAATTTCATCATTGTTAATGAGTCGGGACGTTCGAACATTTCGACGCAGCATTAACCGTGATGAATACCACCCTTAAAAAAGTAAGCCCATTTTTGAAGCCTAGTAACTTTTTTATTTTAACTCGAATCCATTTGCAATCTTCGGATAAAATATTTGACATAGTTTGGGCTTCAAGAAAACCCGGTTTTAAATCGGCCGAAGGATACCAAAAATATCCATGAAAAGCTGGTTTTTCATGTTTCTCTCGAACAAAATGTTTTAAAAATCCCATACAAACTTTAGGCTCGTTGAGCGAGCCCTTCCCGTGATCCGATCTGGCCCAAATTTGGCATGAGATCTTGCACTAGTCCTAGCCTAGTTTAGCCTACAGCACTTAACTTTTTCATAAGTCGGGTCATTTGGGGAAGTCTACCCTCCATTCTTCCATTGGGGATACAGGAAGCGGTGGTATAATTCTTTGCACAACTCGAGAACTTATCAAAGAAATAGAATTAAATTTCATGTAGAAAAGGATTAAGGCATGGATGATTGTTTTTTTATTTGAGGGCTTAAATGAGTACGATGATGGGAGGGGCCCTTATACAATTTTGTTGGCATAACTTAATAATAATCAAGCAAATGGAATCTAATTTGGAATGGCAAGGATTTTGGGTACTAGATATGTTACTAAGATTGCTAAAAAAACCTTCTGGCTTTCAGAAAGGAGAGGGAAGGAGGGGGTTCCATATAATTTTGATGTATCGCTTAAGAACTTATCATCCAATGGAACCAAATTTTATATGAGGGGGTTTTTTTGAACGAAAAAATGGTAATGATTATAAAAAACGCCTGCCTCCTTCAAGAAGTGGGGGCGGGAAGAAAAAGGGCATATTTTAGCATTGATCGAGCACTTATCAATCAAAAGCGACCATACTGTATGAGAGAGGCTGTTTGCATACGAATAAATTCAGGGCGAAGTAGGATAGGACGATACGTATTCTATACTCCGGACGGGCTCTATCCTACTTCTCCTAAATAATATATGTTGCGGGGTAAAGTATGGTAAATTTTCTCCTCACTTTTCCATCCATCTTTTTCAATTTTCAATTCTGATATTCTTACTTCAAGAATAGAAATTTTCACCGATATGCCGAAAATAAAATTTACATATTTTCATAATTATTTGAAATATTCAATTTGTGGCATTCTCGCAATTGTCAACTATGCGAAAATCAGGTGATTCCGTGCACCCATGGTGGAAAAATATATTCATGTATAACGAAAACATTCTCGAATAAGTTATAAAACGACACAGAAGAAAAAAGTTAGAAATATTGTGTTATAAAAAATTTCCCCTTTACCAGTCATTTTGACTGACCGCCGCACAAAGGGGTTAAACATAAAAAAGGCGATCATACTATTTTCTGCTGTAACTAAGCGTTTTAGACCTGTATTGTCTTCAGGACAAATAACCAACATTACAAGGGCCATAAAATGAACTTTTTGAAAAATTGATAAAACCACCTAGCCGTGAGATAAGCAAAATATTTTTTTTTACATCTTATTAAATGCTATAACGTCTGAGAAAAGTTTTTGGCTTATGCCAATTCAAGCAACTTTGTAAAAAAGGCTGTGTGCGCCGGTCCGAATAGGTATTTTCTATTTTCCGATCCTTCTAGTGTCTAGTTCTAGTTTTAAAAAACACAACAAGAAGAACAGGTAAGAAAAACGGAATTCATACGGAAATTGATCCATGCCATTCTTTGCAATATTGTCACAATTTAAAATAATACTGTGTTTAACATAGCACTGAATAGTATTTTGATAAATCAGAGGGTCAGACTAAAGATTTAAAACGAAATACTACACGATTCCACTAAATAACTCCGACTAACGATTTAACCACTATTTACTAGTGGACGACCTCCCGCGCATGTAGATGGATCATAATAACCGCAGACCAACCGGCTTTTCGAGCCGAGTCTATATAGTGATAAATACATCAAAACCTAACTAGACTGCGTTGATAAAATTAACATAATCTGTGCGCAAACAAATCAACGCACCCTCCTCGTCTGATGCGTAACGCATGGGGACACACTACCACTGGAGGGCTTGTTTTTATCACATTTTTTGATGTGATGGGAGTGGCATCGATCGCTGCCATGTGTTTTATTTATTTTCAATAAATTCAAAAAAAGCATTTTCTTTTGCGAAGAAGGTTTTTGGAGTTTTTGAACTAGGGAGATGACAAAAAATTTCTACAAATTGCCACCGTACTTTCTGGTGTTTGTAAATACAGCCTAACTATAAGAATTCGTTGAACAAAACTTATCAGTAGTTCGGTAAATGTCAATTTTAAGAGAGTTTAAATTTTTGGCAGCTACATTTCGGTAAAAATCTCCGATATATTAAACTGACACCTGTCATTTTTTGACATTTATTATAATAATAGTCCACACAGTAGAATAACCAAACTTAGCTTAGCTAGCTTAGCTTGATTGACTACTCACATCCACCTTTCATTGTTGAATCTGAAATGCTTCTTTTTTTTTAAACCAATCTCTGAATAGTTTCGTGAAAGCTTTATTCTACACAGTAGAATAACCAAACTTCTGAAAAACTCTGTATTACGGAAAAATTTTGAACAACCATTGTGTTCCTGAAGCCTGTTTAAAAACAAACAATATCTTCGTTTAATCTCATTTTAAATAATCATGTTCAAAAATAGTCATACATCACGTTTTGCTGTTCCCAAATCTTGATTTACTCGACGACGGACGCTCAGTCAGTGACGAAATCTACCCACTTTGGCGGAAAACCTGAAACCGATCAATCCGGGTGCTGGTGATTGCGACAGCAAAAATCAAAACACAAAACCACGCGCAAACCACCTTGACGGAAGAAGGGCAAACCCCATGTACCCGATCGATCATGATGCTAAGAATATGGAAACAAAAACAAAACAACCAAATCTTAAATAGAAAGTGACCAGACGTGGTGCCCGACTGCGGGCAGCCGGATTCTCGACACCTTGAACCAACCTAACGGATCGGATATGGGCGTAACGGAGAGGGCTTTTATAGTTTTAGTACACAATATACCTAGTAGTCGGAGTCGAGTCGATCGGATCAAATTATAGATAAGTAAGTCCCATCCGGTGAGGGAGCGGCGCGCTCGGATTTCAATCGAAACGCGTCGACGAGACGCGTTGCTGATTAGCGGGATCATGTTAAACTGGTTTTTCGGAAGCGAACGCGTGTGAGGAACTGCATATTTGCCGAAGAGCATCCATCATCAACTTTCGGAAACTGGAAATTGATGCATTTGCGGGGCCCTATCATGGTGCCCGTGGGTAACTTGCTAACTAGCTGCCCCTGGACGAATGGCCGCGAGGGGGGAATTGTTTTGAAGTGTTATGCAGGAACTGACTCAATTAGCGTAACTCAATTAAGTCGAACGCGACAAATAGGTTCGTACCTACAGGTTTCCAGCGTTAACAGCTGGAAACATCTGGTTTATTGAAGGTTCCGAGAAAGTGTTTGAAAGTTTAGCTAAAGGCATGTTTGGTTTGGTGTTCAAATTTGCTTCCGTTGCTTCTTGAAGTAATTCATACTAATTTTCGTGAAACTTTTTTGTTCCAAGATAATGTTAGCTTATACAAATTGAGTATTAGCAGAAAACGAGCATGACTGAAGATTTACGTAAAATACATTGACGTTTGCCCTTAAAGCGGCAGATGGACATAAATTTCTGCAAAATCTAGTAGGATAGGGGGAACTTGTCTACTACCGGACACTTAAGGTTTTTAAGCAATAACTTAAAAAATACATTTTTGTTAATATTACTTCCTCTACTGATTTGAAGAGTATCAATAGTATGATCACTAAACTAAATTAAAAAGAAATTTATTTACAACATATTCATGTGGTAAGAGAAATCATTATATATTAGTTTTCACTCATTTCCAAAAGTGGTGTCTATAACCGAACACTACGAATTACTTTACCAAAGTTGTCACCAATGGCACAAAAACGTAGCAAAATGACACAAATTACTTGCACAGGTCTTGTGAGGACGTATTTTTCAATACTGAACATTCTATATAGTCATTCATATTTTTTTTGACAACAATTTATTAAAAAAAAAACTAGAGAAAAATTGTCTATGACCGGACAGCAAAATTTAAAGATTCTCTGAGGAACAATATATTTTCGTTTTTGAATCCTTATCATCTGCTAACCATTTCAGGGTGCTATAGAGATGAAAAAAAATAAAAGTTTCAAGTTGAAATCATGTTTAATTATGAATATTTTCTTGTCTGGTCATCGACAACAATATGGTGTCCTGTCATAGACAAATCGACTTTTTTTTTTTATTTTCATGATATTTTGTTTGAACTTCCGTTTTGTTATCTTACATCTACTGTAGTCCAGGGGTGAGCAACCTTTTGAACCAACGGGCCAATTTAAATTTTAAATCTTGTCGGCGGGCCGCACTTAAACTAATTTATTTTTCAATAACTAGCAAAGTGTTATTTAAATTTTTAATATTTTTTTTGGCGAGAACAAATCGGAAAAAGGAAAGGTAAAACCAATTCACGTGTTTAAAAACAGAAATTCATCACAACTTTTTAAATACTCGATATTGAAAAGGTTCATCACTAAATCTTTGTAATTTTTTAATTATCTCAATTTTTAAATTGTACTTCTTGATATACATTCGTTATTACATCATTCTTGTTAAAACTAACGGTAGTATTTGACATCATTTCCATTTAAAAATCTTCTGAGGCTTATCACAGTGATAACTAATAGAGTGAAAAAATATATTCAAAGAAATCACCATCTTCTTAGCGTTGGACATTGAATTGATAATTAACTTTCTGTGGTTTTTTCCTCAATTATTTTTTTTTTTGTTTCGATTATAGTCGTTTTACCATCTTTATGGCATTCGCGACTTTATCAACGGTGCAGTTGGCGGATCGTTATTGAAAAACTTATCCGGTACAACTATGTTCGATGTTTGCTCTTGGGCTCGAACTCGCGGACATCGGCTCAGGAGACAACAGACTTGCCAATTGAGCTATATCACAAGCCCATTCCTCAATTATAACTGTTCCTCAAAGCCTAGATTTTTTTTCTTAAAAACGGCAAAAACTCCGTTTTTTAAATTAAAGTTCTGTATTGGATCATTGCATTGATATGTTGAGCAAGGTTGTCGAAATCACATAAAAATATTAAAATTCACATATTTTTAAGCATCTATCTTTAAAACTATATTCTTCATTCTAGAATTTTTATCCAGATTTTTATCATTTTTAATCTTATTTAGATATCAGTGGGATAGGATATCTAAAGCTATATTATGACTTTGGTAATGTGGAATGCGAATTATAAGTGAAATAACTCAATTCATTGATGTTTCTATAAATTTTCAATCAAATTTCTGAAAAAAAACATCCCAGATAATCATCGAAGACCTTTTGAATCGAACCATAAAATTTCAGATATCTATTGTTTTATCATGAAATAATAACATGGCCAACATGGCTGATCATGTTGATAAAAAATCTAAAATCGTTCACCCAAGCTTATTATAAAACTTCCTCAATTTTGTAAATATTCATAAATAAAAAATAGTTCACAAATTTAATTTTTTTTTTTTTGCCAGTATTTAAATGCCCTCAGAACAAGCCTCTGGAGCTTATTTAGTATTTAAAAAAATATCAGCAGAAAATATTTTTTAATAAATAATAACTTGACAAAAGGACTTCGAAATTCCTTTAATCATTTTTAGCTCCGATTTTTGGCTGCTCTTCCGACTCACTTTAATCGATTTTACTTTTCAAAAGTAATGCGTTATTCAAAAGTTAAGGCACTTTAATCGATTTTGCCTTTCAAAGTGGTAGAAGTCAAAAAAAGTGGAAAAATATATCCTGATTCCTGAATATAAAAAACTCCAATATGTCAATGACAATGTGTTATGTGTTATGTCAATAAACAATATTGCCTCTCTGCCTTGAACAGAACATAATAAATGCTTAATGCCAAAAAAACAATTTAAAATCTGAAGGATTTTGCAAATGCAGATAAGTGCATATTTGATCAAGTCATATAAATTTTCCTTACAATCCACTGTAGAAAAAAGTTAAGGCTTTAAAATTTGAAAAAAGCTTCGCGGGCCGCACAAAAGGGTCTCGAGGGCCACATGCGGCCTGCGGGCCGCGGGTTGCTCATCCCTGCTGTAGTCGAAAGATAACCAACTAACGATGACGTTTATGTGCAACTCACATTTGACAAGCCGTAAAAACTGACCACAATATAAATGCTAAGTTTAGGCGATCCTCTCCGAACTACTAGGCGAAAGCTTTAAATGCATATCATTGGTTTACCTTTTCAGATTGGATTACCATACTTCTAACACCATATCAGGCTGCTATTTATTTTATTTCCATGGTGTTAAAACATTACAGTAGTTTCTCGATTTTATCACTATTCGATTTTATCAATACTCGCCAAATTCACGCTCGATTTTATCACGGTTATTGTTTCGATTTTATCACGCTTTTTAAGAAATCATTCAGAAACCATTTCCAGGTCCTTAATTTTCATTCAAAAGCATAGAGCGTCTTTGTTTATGATATTTTTTATGGTTTATGTTATAGTATATAGGTATCCAATAATATGAAAATGCCATTGGAATGCTTATTTTATCTGTATAGTGTTTAATAGTGTTCCAAATCGTCATTTGGATTTTAAAAACGCTTGTAATAATCGACACAAGTATTTTAACGTCACGCTGATGCTAGTGTTGTTACTTCTGTGGTTAGTCGCTTTAAAAAATTTTACTTTTTAGGTTATGCGAATCATATAAAAATGTGGGTGAATTTAAGCGTTTTTGAAAAGAGATAAGTGTCTCTGGTTTCTTTGTTGAACTTGTTTATTTTAAAGGATGGCGTGCGTAATCCTTATTGGATAGCCTTTAGTATTGTCTGAATGGATAATTTTGGAAGACCAAAATGAAATTCTGCTAGCTTTGTCTGAAAATATGACTAAGATTTCTGTTTTTCTACATATAAAGACAAAACATTATCTGCCCATAAAGCAAATTTCTACACTGTAAAAGTCTAAGTTGAGCAAATTTTAAAATATGTTTCGAATAAATATACGTTTTAGTTCATCAAAGGTGTATAGATTAAAATATTGAAATTTGAAATTAGCAGAAAAAATTTTTTGGATGTTAATTTCTATGAATTTTTTTCCAAAATCGAAATAAGAGATCCTAACGACTGTTAAATTTCCATCAAAACAAAATGACTCACTTTAATTAGATGTAGACTATCAAATGGATATACAACATGGTTTTATTTTAAGAAAAAACCTAAAAAATTTCTTTAGAGAAGAATAATTTGAACTGAAAACGATCCTTTTTTTTTAGTAATCTTTGATAATTACGCCTTATGATCAAAATTTATTGATACAAAACGTTTCCACTACTGAAAACATTATAAATTATTGATTAAAGATAGTAAAAATACTTTTTTCTACTTCAATTTTTAGTTTCGCCAAATTCACGGTTTCGCCATATTCACGGTGAAATTTTTTTTGACCGTGATAAAATCGAAAAACTACTGTACTAGGATATTGCGTTTTCGAAAAATCAGTGTTGTTCGGCCATAGACGGGTTCCCCCTTTGTATATTTGATAAGAAATAAAATAAAATGAGGATGTTACTTCTTTAAATAGAATCTAACGATAAAAAATGATGTTCTCCTTGATGACATAATTAGCATAAGGAGATTAATGGCAACTGTGCATTAGAGTGGTCCAAACAACAATGGGTATGCTTTCGATTTCTAATCTGGGGGTTTTATCTAATTGTTCCTTGGCCTTGCCTAGCTAAAGATTAGTATGATGCCTTTTGGTAGGCCAAGGAACAATTAGAGACCCAAAGGTTGGAAATCGGAACCATACCCATTTTTTGGACCACCCTTCTTAAGATTTAAACCATTTGTACTCTTTTTTTTAACGACTTTCAAACCATAAAAAAATAAACTACAGTTTTATTTGGTTTTTAAATTTTTTTTACGACACTTTACCATTTCTGTACTAGACTAGTTTACTTTTCGGCTTTTACGCAAATCAAAGCCGGACTCATATGGGTTGATCCTCATGCATTTTCAAGTATTTCTGCCAACTTTGAGATCAATTGAACTAATCTCTGTTCTGCGCAATGAGTTTTTGTGTCTCCACTTATGAGGTATGCAGTTCTTCTAATTTTGAGATCAATTGAACTAATCTCTGTTCTGCGCAATGAGTTTTTGTGGAAAAAGTCAATTTTTCTTGAAAATTTTCTTATGAGAGTTCTAGCAAGCTGGTTGATACTATTAGTATTCTTATAGATTTGTTTTAGATTTTCGTTCAAAACAACATGCATCTTAAAATTATCGTTTTATATAAACAGAGGTTTGCTAGAACTCTCACAATAAAATTTTATAGAAAAATTGACTTTTTTCACAAAAACGCATTGGGCAGTACAGAGATTAGCTTAATTGATCTCAAATTTGGCAAAAACACTTTAAAATGCATGAGGAACAACCCTTATAAGTCCGGCTTTGATCTGCGAAAAAATCCGAAAAGCGAACTAGTCTACTCTGAGCACAGTAAATTTTTGTCTCTATTTCCAGCAAAAAAAATGCTGGAAAAGTCCAACAATCCAAATTTTGGTGGTGTTTTAGTAAGCAGAACTTTGAACAAAATTAGTCTTCCTTAAATTTCTCGTTTGTTACGAATCATGTGTTGAGATGAGATTTTATAATCCAGATTTTACAAAACATTCAGATTTCCGAACAGGAATTCATTTGAAAAGCTTGCTTAGATTTCAAATTCACATTAAAAAACAAAATTTAGATCTCAAATTAAATTTAAAGTCTTACAAAAAGTAGTGCATATGCAATTTGTATATTCGATAAATAGAGTTGAGTCCACCTATCATATTTTTGTGAAACATTGCAGAGCAAATATAATTACTTCACTAGAATTGGTATGAAACATCCTTTCTTGTGAAAATACCGTTGTTGCCAAAATACTGCGTATGTGTCAAGGGGGCATCCATTAATTACGTAACGCTCCTAGGGGGAGGGGAGGGGAATAAGCTCGAGCGTTACGGATTGTGACATAGGGGAGGGGGAAGGTATGCTCATCGTTACGTAACGATTTTATCCTCCAAAATTTCAGTTTAATCGCAGCTATTTTGATGTCATGCAATTTTTGCAAAATGATAAGCAATCCAAAATCAGCTTAAAATTTGTAAGCTTCAATATGATTGAAACTGGTTTGTAACCTTTCCTCTTTAAAGATTCTGAGACAGACTCCTTAAAATGTGAAGTAGATATCCATGAAATTACCGTTTGAAAACCGAATATTAGGCACATTTATGAAAACAAACACAAACACATACAGGCTCTCAATGAAACTTGATGTTTCCTCGAAGAGATTCCTTTTTCTTAACTCTATGCGTACATGTTTTGAGGATATGTTGGCTAGCATCTTACAAATGCTAAAACCACCAACCCACAGAAAGTGTACCATGTATGCCGTCGTGACCGGGATTCGATGTCATACACGTTGGCTTAGAAGACTTGAAGGCTATCCTCTACGCCACGGGCTGCGGCTTGGCGCTAGCCCCAAGAACTCAATGTAACCTTGAGACGGAAATTTTACTATTTTTTCTCAATTGATTTAAAAATCAAAAATTATCAGCGTTACTTAATTTTCATATGAGGGTAAGTCGAAGCGTTACGATTTGTGACATACGGGGGGATGGGGGTCAAAAAAGTGCATATTTTGCGTTACGTAATTTATGGATGCCGCAAAAGTAAATTTAGACGTTAGAATATACATATTGACAAAACGTTAAAAAAACACCTACCTATCTTTGAAAATTAATCAAACAACGTTGCTTCGTATTTTGAAACTCTAATGATACAAAGATGTCTAAAATTACTTAAACTTTCTAATCCTCTGTTCATTTTTTCTGCAGTGACTGAAACAATTCTGGTGGATGATCGATTGAAAAGAACGTCCTTTACATCCATTTTTTTTACTTTTTTCGTAACCATAATCTTGAAAAAAAATAGAAGAAAAACATCCATAAGTCCAACATAAGAACTGTATGTAACGCCAGCATACTTAGGCATTAAACAATTGATAAGTGGTCTAGCTAGAGCCTTTTTCCGAAGCAATTAAAAAATGTTTTTCTTCGACCTTGAATAACATTAGAACGATTGGTTGAAGCTGAATATTGTCGTATAGTATCATATTTGAGTAACGTTTGAGAAACGAGCGAAATACAGCGATTTTAGGCGAAGAGACTTGACCTGATTGACAATCAGATTCCTTAGGGGTGTTTCTTTTGGCAGGGCTTTCAGGGAGCTTTTCATGAATTCATGGGCGATTAGAAATGAGTTTTTGTTATTTTGCGCCTGAAGAAAGTTACAAACCTCCAAACATACAATAGTGAGGCTTATTCTGCGACACGAGTGACGTGACTCACGAAATTTCACTTCTTTGTCTTGATTTCTGAAAAAAAAATTGTTTATCGATGATCTCTGAAGACCAATAACAACTCATCCGAACAAAAATTTCGAGGCTAGAGAGGCTATTTAAGCCAGCAAAGCGATATGAAATTCCGTAAGTCACGTCACTCGAGTCGCAGAATAAGCCCCAGTGTCATATTGTACATATATGTACATAATTCTGTTTATTGAAAAAAATAAATAAAGTTTATTGAAACATATAGTTTTTCAAGAAAATTTCTAAATCAGACAAAATCAGGCTTATTTCCAAAAATCAGGAAAAAACGGAGGCTTACCAGGTTATCAGGATGGGACTCAAGGAATCAGACAAATCCTGAAAAATCAGGCACATTGGCAATCCTGACCACCACCTATCGACTCGGGATTAAGCCGAGCGCGCACCTGGTCGATTGCTACGGGTTTGCCACAACTTAAGGTCATATGTCTTCCTTCATATGACCGTAAGTGGCAATCAGTGCTGCTCAAGGTTCAGAGCAGATCAGCAGACTGTTCTGAGTATCAGCAAATTATAAAACTTTTGAAGGTGATAAGCCTTAAATATCATGAATTTTTCGAAAAAAAATACAATGGAAGCAATCGACCATGAGTGGTGATAGATCAACAAGAGATCTCAACCATACATGGATTCGTATGTAGGAGAGGGTTAAAAATATTAGGTAACAAATATTCTCGTGAGTTGATTACAATGAAAAAAGTTGTTATAAAACTTTTTTATCCATATAAATAAAAACCTTAAAAATATAATTTTGAAAAAAAAAGTTGAACGTTTAATAAATGCAATACTATTTGTTCTTCCCTTCCTAAAATCATCAGTGAATTCGTACGCCCTGTCGCTCTGTAAGTTAGGCACTTTCAGGAGCAGAAGCTCAGATTGCGAGCATTATGTCATAAGTTTGAAGACTTTCATCAGACAATTAACATATTGCAGACCAAATACGAGATATCACGGATTTCGCTCCCCGCAAGTGTGCTTAACTTAGAAGCATAACTCAAATGGTTCAAATTTCATAATGAAACTGAATATATTCGGCTATATTGAACACAACACTTTTGGTTACTCACAGATACTGACTTTGTAGAATTTTGTCCAGTGCATTCTGAGATATAGTAAATATGCCGGATTTTAGTGTTTCCCAGCTTAGATTCTTTTGCGGTCCATAATGTGTTAAGACGAGGGCTACAATTGCTCTTAGTTTTTAAATGTTGTTGTTTGAGTAAGTTTTTACATGTTCTCTCTTCTCTTACTTTCAGTTCTCGACGCATCCGGGACCCCGGAGCCGGGTTTTATGTGGGGCCACAACCACTGGATCGGTTCCGAGAAGGGCTGCGAATCGGCCCGGTCGCCCCTCTCGATAACCCGCTCGGATCGATACCAGCGGCACATGAATCCGAACCTAATCGCGGCATTAGCCCCGTTCGAAGTGGACTTCCGGATAGTCCATGCCCGGCACCAGTCCGCGTGGCAGGTCGAGATGAAGTTCATGAGCGAGGTAAGTGCGTGGATTTTCTTTAAGAGTTTGTTCCAACGACCTCTTTCCTTGTGTCATTGTGTCGCTACCAGAACATTCTGCACATTGGATTGTGCGTCCCGAGATCCTGTTCCAACGGGGAACTGCACAATCTGACCGCGCGGTACTTTGACGAGGGCGTCATCCAGGCTCAGGATATCTTCGAGTTCAAACCTGATGTGCTGCAGGTGAAGGACATGCAGCTGCCGGACCATTTCTGGACCAAGCCAAGTGTTTTTATCATTGGGTACGTGGAATGATCATCTTTTTTGGAACGATATTTTGCTCCAATATTGAGTAACAATCTTCCTCAGAATTTCCTTTATTGTGACTGGGTTGATGGTTCTGCTAGCCTACAACCGGGATCAGAAGGAGTTGGAATACGAACGTTCTTGTAAAAATTTGAACTGCCCGAAGCAACCAACGACCACGAATGGAGTCAATCCGGGCACCTACTCGTTGGCACCGAAACATACCGAAGCAACGACAGCCAATGGAGCAGTAGCTCCGAACGACGACGAACGAATGAAGGAAACTCCAGCCAATACCCCGGCATCGGCACCGGTGACAAAAAATGGTGCCGCCCCAAGGCCAACTTCTTTCGCCGCCAAGGTCATCGACAGCTTCAACGTGCGCAAAAATCTGATCGCCGTCTTCGAAACTGACATTGGCCCACAGTCGCTGCCGGTGATCTGCGGAATCAAGTAATTATGATTCAACCCAAAACTGGACCCGTCGTGGGTTTGTGTTTGTTGTTTGGGTTGGTGCTTGTGTAAGTCAGGGTCGGATTAGGGGGGCTTGGGCATTTTTTTCTCAGGTGGTAGTATTATAGTATCTTTTCGTAGTAGAATTGAGGACGCCAAAATCTTCTAAAATGAGTTATTAAAACAAAAGCATCAAACTTCTGTTCCTTTATGTAATTAGAGCTTGAATCTTAGGGGCTGAAGGAAGATACCCGTAATAATCTCTCGAACTCTCGATATTTTAAATATACAAATTTTAAGACTCCCTCAAATCCGACCCTGACTGCTAGTGAACAGATTGGCAGTGACCTTGAACGGTCTGGTGGCCACTTGCCTTGCTCGAATTTTTCGAGGCAACGACGAAATGCTCAATGATATAACGTTTGTTTCTTTTTTATCTCTTCTCCTTTCACTTTTCTCTCACGTTTTACAACCCCGCGAAAACGTGAATCGCGTTTATTTTACTCTACTTCGTCGGGGTGCGTATTTTTTTTGCTTTTTTTTCTCTCTTTTCCGCAACAAAAACAACAACCTCCAGGTCCATCTGCTGCTTTCTGATCCTCTGCTTCCACATGCAGTGGTACACTTTTTTCACCATCAACAATTCCGGGGTCATGTTTCACTACGCGGAGCAGATTCGCTACCAGCTGGTTACAAATGCGCCGCTTCTGGTCGATGGCTTTTTCGCGATCAGCGGCTTTCTGGTGACGTACAACTTCATCCGCAACCGGGGAAAGCTGGACGAGATCAGGGCCAACGGTATCTGGGCCAATGCCAAGATGTACTGGAAGATGGTGCTGCACCGATATCTGAGGTAAGTTTATTTATGACTAACTGAAGGAATCAGCTGGAGGCTCATTAGACTACATTAGCTACAAGTTGCTCTGGAAAGTGGACGCTGATCGAAACGATTAGGATAAGTTATCCGTCGTTGAGGAAATCAATCATTATAATTTTCCCTGAAGGGAACACGGTAAAGGGAAACCAATATTCAAATGGAAAGTGATGAATTTTATATTTTTATTATTACATTTTGCGCCGTCAAAGTTGCTCTATTTTCGATACATTTTTTAATGTTCATAGATTTTTTTCTTTGAAAAATGTAGGTGTAAGTCAAAAAAATTGTTAAAAAACTGATTATACCAGACAAAGGTCTAGATTCTTCACCGTTTGGTGTGCTAAACTTCAAATCGACGATTTTGACATTTGCTTTCCTTCGATCCCTTGGCTGAAGACATTTCGATCTACGACACTATTCGACGTTCATGAATTTAAACCAACTTTGATTCTAAATTTCAATTTGCAATTCAATCAATCTTTTGTATTGAAACTTAAAACTTAACATACAAAAACACTACTTCGTCTTGAGAATGGGTTTTTATTAAGAAGTGTAATTAAATAAGAACAGAGTTTGAAACGAACCATTTTTTGTTTTAAATCGTTTATGTCATTACAAATGTTATACTGATATGAAATATTCTTCAAGAAACCAATTTCAGACTCAATTTTATTTCTTCTTCTAAATATTCAACACAATAGGTTTTAATAATTTTAACAAGACCACAAAATTTACATTTTTCTGAGGTGCAATGAATTTAAAAGATAATTTCGACTATTTTGGTTACCCTGAATCTAAATATGCAATATTTCTATCAGCTATCAGTTGACTTTTGAAAAGAAATAAAAAGCATTTGAGAAATTTCTACACTTTTGTTTTACAATTCTGAATTCAAAAACATATCATATCATTTTTTTTATAATCGAAACAAAAAAAAAACATATCAATCATTTAAAAATAAAAAATTTAAATGAATTATCAACTTTTCTCAAGCCTTCAAGTAATTTTGAGTTCTGCGAAAAAAGTTATAGAAGTTTAATGTTTTTTTTTTACTTTTCCTCACTCATCAAATTTTTAAGAAGTTTTAAACCAAACTGAATTTTACATGTTTTTACAGGTTTTAACAAATATGTTAAATTAAATCTTTTTTTTAACTTTCTGTAGTAATGTCACAAATACTTGTATTTAATGATGTTTTTCCATTTTTTTAACTGCTGAATTTTATTTTTTTTAGATCATGCATTATTTATATCATAATATCATTCCTGAATTGGATTAAGTATGATAAACAGGATCGGAATTAGATTTTTTCATAAATGTATCTTTGTTAGTTAATTTGTTATCAATGTTTGATTTCACTTAAAACTGATACATTTTAAACTCCTTATAAACAAATCTAAATGTGTGCGACCAAATTTGACAAAAGGTTTGGTGAGCACCAAAATGCTGTTGCCTTGAGTTTTAAATCAAATTATGTAAATGGTTATGCTGAAACGTGATTATTAAAAAAACCTTCTGAAATGTTTTTAAAAACTTTACTTTTTCCTTTTCATATTTTGTTTTAAGTTTCAAATAAATTTACCGAATTTTAAAGTGCAATTTTTTTTTCAATTTTATTATCAGTTTGCCGAATTTTATAGTCAAACTATTTTAATTTAAAAATGTTTTTAACAAATTTGTCTTTGTTTCTAATTCTGAGTTTTTGTGTTCTTGACACACAGGCCCTGAAATCTAAATTTTTAACAGGAGAAACATAGTTTCAATCATCTGTTCTTTCCAGGACCTATTATTTCAATAAAAAATGACAAAAGCTTGTAAATTTAAACTTTTATACCTGCGATTGAAAATTTTAAAACTTTTTTTAATTTTTTTTGTATAAAATCATGTCTTATGAATCGATCCTGATTTAAAAATTATTTCTAAAAAGTTGATTCGATGAAACATCTTTAAAACTAAATTTTAATGCGCAATGTTAACTATTTTTGTATTTGCTATGTGGAACACTTTCTTTTTAATTTTCTATCAGTTTCTATTGATCATTCACGAAATACATTTCCGTATCAGTATAGTTGTACACGAAGTAATTATTTTGAACATTAAAAATGAACTTTTGAGGCTGTATGTTTTGATAACAGAAGGATTTTTTTTTATAAAAAATGTTTTTTCTCTGACTTTTATCACTGGCACTTTTGAAATCATAATAAATATATTCTTTTTTTTTT
Organism: Uranotaenia lowii; assembly: GCF_029784155.1. Lineage (NCBI taxonomy): Eukaryota > Metazoa > Arthropoda > Insecta > Diptera > Culicidae > Uranotaenia > Uranotaenia lowii. Next base: position 15,782,766 of record NC_073693.1, read on the forward strand.
TCAAATCAAATTAAACCATCATCCATTAACCATTTAATAAAATGGATTTTTTCAGTTATCCAAAATTCACATTTCAAATCGCGAATAAATAATTTTTGTTCAAATTCGAAATACTGCAGCGGAATTTTTCAATCAACCCTTCAGTTGAAAATGAAGAATTTTCCTAACAACTAATCATAATTAGTTTTGTTCCAGATTGGATTTTCATTTTAGAATTCAGATTTGTTTTAAACTTTATGTTTTGGAAACGTTTTTTTTTAAATTTGCTTAAAAATTCTTTTGAAACAAACTTTCTAGTTAAGAATAATCAATCAATCAGAGCATCATTTTCAAAAAAAAAATCAATGACTTACCGAAAATTTAAACTTTCTTTGTGAAATATATTAAAAACTTGTTTTTTTCAGTCTATATTTTCATTAGTTTGTGCGGTAATCATGAATGAGAAACGGTGTTAGAAATCCCTTCCCTTGTCTATTTTTTTTTTATATATTGTTATTATTCTTAGCTAAATTTGAATTTTAAAACACTCCCCCCCCCCCCTCCCTCCCCCCCTTGGACGGGTCTTTCGCACGGGCCTGACTCGCTCATTTTCACCATCTTTCATTTCATCTAACCTTCTATCCATGTATAAAAAAATAAAATAAAAAGAAAAAAAACTTTATAATCTTTAGTGGGTGGCCAACATTTTCAACAGGCGGGCCAAATTTCAGAAATGAGATTGACTAGCGGGCCAAAAAAATCAAAATGTTCTGGAGTATTGAAAAAAAAAACAGATTTTTGAAAACGCTATAAAAACATTTTCCTAGGTCACATTGAGATTAAGCTTGCCAGATGGCCCGGTTTTATCCGGATATTTAACACAAAATTTGGGAAAAGTCTGGTCCGGTTCGGTTGCCCGGGTTTAATTGAAAAATGCTCGGATTGTTCATTTTTTTTGCAAAATCGTACAAAAAAAAATATTTATGCATCCAAACAAAGTTTTGAGTAAGTTTTATAAAAATAATCATGAATGGTTTTTGCAAGCCTAAAATACGATTTAAAATAAATAAAAATCGAGTCTTTTTTTTTATTATATCGAGTCTTTATTTTATTATTGATTTACTATTGATATTGCCTGGAGTTTTGGTTGACAATTTAAAAATCAAATGCCCGGATTTCTCCAAGTTTTTAGATGAGAAAGGCCCGGATACATGCTGAAAAAATTTTGGCAACTTCAGTATAGATTCATCATAACTAGTCGTTATTTTTACTTGTATATTTTTACAAATGTTGCTCCATTTGAAAAATAGTACATATAAATA
>NC_073693.1:15784566-15912602 GCF_029784155.1 Uranotaenia lowii
TACAAAAATGACAAAAATGACAAAAATGACAAAAATGACAAAATGACAAAAATGACAAAAATGACAAAAATGACAAAAATGACAAAAATGACAAAAATGACAAAAATGACAAAAATGACAAAAATGACAAAAATGACAAAAATGACAAAAATGACAAAAATGACAAAAATGACAAAAATGACAAAAATGACAAAAATGACAAAAATGACAAAAAAGACAAAAATGACAAAAATGACAAAAATTACAAAAATTACAAAAATTACAAAAATGACAAAAATGACAAAAATGACAAAAATGACAAAAATGACAAAAATGACAAAAATGACAAAAATGACAAAAATTACAAAAATGACAAAAATGACAAAAATGACAAAAATGACAAAAATGACAAAAATGACAAAAATGACAAAAATGACAAAAATGACAAAAATGACAAAAATGACAAAAATGACAAAAATGACAAAAATGACAAAAATGACAAAAATGACAAAAATGACAAAAATGACAAAAATGACAAAAATGACAAAAATGACAAAAATGACAAAAATGACAAAAATGACAAAAATGACAAAAATGACAAAAATGACAAAATGACAAAAATGACAAAAATGACAAAAATGACAAAAATGACAAAAATGACAAAAATGACAAAAATGACAAAAATGACAAAAATGACAAAAATGACAAAAATGACAAAAATGACAAAAATGACAAAAATGACAAAAATGACAAAAATGACAAAAATGACAAAAATGACAAAAATGACAAAAATGACAAAAATGACAAAAATGACAAAAATGACAAAAATGACAAAAATGACAAAAAATGACAAAAATGACAAAAATGACAAAAATGACAAAAATGACAAAAATGACAAAAATGACAAAAATGACAAAAATGACAAAAATGACAAAAATGACAAAAATGACAAAAATGACAAAAATGACAAAAATGACAAAAATGACAAAAATGACAAAAATGACAAAAATGACAAAAATGACAAAAATGACAAAAATGACAAAAATGACAAAAATGACAAAAAATGACAAAAATGACAAAAATGACAAAAATGACAAAAATGACAAAAATGACAAAAATGACAAAAATGACAAAAATGACAAAAATGACAAAAATGACAAAAATGACAAAAATGACAAAAATGACAAAAATGACAAAAATGACAAAAATGACAAAAATGACAAAAATGACAAAAATGACAAAAATGACAAAAATGACAAAAATGACAAAAAATTACAAAAATTACAAAAATTACAAAAATGACAAAAATGACAAAAATGACAAAAATGACAAAATGACAAAAATGACAAAAATTACAAAAACGACAAAAATGACAAAAATGACAAAAATGACAAAATGACAAAAATGACAAAAATGACAAAAATGACAAAAATGACAAAATGACAAAAATGACAAAATGACAAAATGACAAAAATGACAAAAATGACAAAAATGACAAAAATGACAAAAATGACAAAAATGACAAAAATGACAAAAATGACAAAAATGACAAAAATGACAAAAATGACAAAAATGACAAAAATGACAAAATGACAAAAATGACAAAAATGACAAAAATGACAAAAATGACAAAAATGACAAAAATGACAAAAATGACAAAAATGAAAAATGACAAAAATGACAAAAATGACAAAAATGACAAAAATGACAAAAATGACAAAAATGACAAAAATGACAAAAATGACAAAAATGACAAAAATGACAAAAATGACAAAAAATGACAAAAATGACAAAATTGACAAAAATGACAAAAATGACAAAAATGACAAAAATGACAAAAATGACAAAAATGACAAAAATGACAAAAATGACAAAAATGACAAAAATGACAAAAATGACAAAAATGACAAAAATGACAAAAATGACAAAAATGACAAAAATTACAAAAATTACAAAAATGACAAAAATGACAAAAATGACAAAAATGACAAAATGACAAAAATGACAAAAATGACAAAAATGACAAAAATGACAAAAATGACAAAAATGACAAAAATGACAAAAATGACAAAAATGACAAAAATGACAAAAATGACATAAATGACATAAATGACAAAAATGACAAAAATGACAAAAATGACAAAAATGACAAAAATGACAAAAATGACAAAAATGACAAAAATGACAAAAATGACAAAAATGACAAAAATGACAAAAATGACAAAAATGACAAAAATGACAAAAATGACAAAAATGACAAAAATGACAAAAATGACAAAAATGACAAAAATGACAAAAATGACAAAAATGACAAAAATGACATAAATGACATAAATGACAAAAATGACAAAAATGACAAAAATGACAAAAATGACAAAAATGACAAAAATGACAAAAATGACAAAAATGACAAAAATGACAAAAATGACAAAAATGACAAAAATGACAAAAATGACAAAAATGACAAAAATGACAAAAATGACAAAAATGACAAAAATGACAAAAATGACAAAAATGACAAAAATGACAAAAATGACAAAAATGACAAAAATGACAAAAATGACAAAAATGACAAAAATGACAAAAATGACAAAAATGACAAAAATGACAAAAATGACAAAAATGACAAAAATGACAAAAATGACAAAAATGACAAAAATGACAAAAATGACAAAAATGACAAAAATGACAAAAATGACAAAAATGACAAAAATGACAAAAATGACAAAAATGACAAAAATGACAAAAATGACAAAAATGACAAAAATGACAAAAATGACAAAAATGACAAAAATGACAAAAATGACAAAAATGACAAAAATGACAAAAATGACAAAAATGACAAAAATTACAAAAATGACAAAAATGACAAAAATGACAAAAATGACAAAAATGACAAAAATGACAAAAATGACAAAAATGACAAAAATGACAAAAATGACAAAAATGACAAAAATGACAAAAATGACAAAAATGACAAAAATGACAAAAATGACAAAAATGACAAAAATGACAAAAATGACAAAAATGACAAAAATGGCAAAAATGACAATGGAATTTGACAAAAATGACAAAAATGACAAAAATGACAAAAATGACAAAAATGACAAAAATGACAAAAATGACAAAAATGACAAAAATGACAAAAATGACAAAAATGACAAAAATGACAAAAATTACAAAAATGACAAAAATGACAAAAATGACAAAAATGACAAAAATGACAAAAATGACAAAAATGACAAAAATGACAAAAATGACAAAAATGACAAAAATGACAAAAATGACAAAAATGACAAAAATGACAATGGAATTTGACAAAAATGACAAAAATGACAAAAATGACAAAAATGACAAAAATGACAAAAATGACAAAAATGACAAAAATGACAAAAATGACAAAAATGACAAAAATGACAAAAATGACAAAAATGACAAAAATGACAAAAATGACAAAAATGACAAAAATGACAAAAATGACAAAAATGACAAAAATGACAAAAATGACAAAAATGACAAAAATGACAAAAATGACAAAAATGACAAAAATGACAAAAATGACAAAAATGACAAAAATGACAAAAATGACAAAAATGACAAAAATGACAAAAATGACAAAAATGACAAAAATGACAAAAATGACAAAAATGACAAAAATGACAAAAATGACAAAAATGACAAAAATGACAAAAATGACAAAAATGACAAAAATGACAAAAATGACAAAAATGACAAAAATGACAAAAATGACAAAAATGACAAAAATGACAAAAATGACAAAAATGACAAAAATGACAAAAATGACAAAAATGACAAAAATGACAAAAATGACAAAAATGACAAAAATGTCAAAAATGACAAAAATGACAAAAATGACAAAAATGACAAAAATGACAAAAATGACAAAAATGACAAAAATGACAAAAATGACAAAAATTATAAAAATTATAAAAATTACAAAAATTACAAAAATTACAAAAATTACAAAAATGACAAAAATTACAAAAATTACAAAAATGACAAAAATTACAAATTTAGAAAAATAACAAAAATGAAAAAAATTACAAAAATTAAAAAAATTACAAAAATTACAAAAGTCACAAAAATTACAAAAATTACAAAAATTTCAAAATAACAAAAATTACAAAAATTACAAAAATTACAAAAATTACTAAAATTACTAAAATTACAAAAATTACAAAAATTACAAAAATTACAAAAATTACAAAAAATACAAAAATTACAAAAATTACAAAAATTACAAAAATTACAAAAATTACAAAAATTACAAAAATTACAAAAATTACAATAATTACAAAAATTACAAAAATTACAAAAATTACAAAAATTACAAAAATTACAAAAATTACAAAAATTACAAAAATTACAAAAATTACAAAAATTACAAAAATTACAAAAATTACAAAAATTACAAAAATTACAAAAATTACAAAAATTACAAAAATTTCAAAAATTACAAAAATTACAAAAATTACAAAAATTACAAAAATTACAAAAATTACAAAAATTACAAAAATTACAAAAATTACAAAAATTACAAAAATTACAAAAATTACAAAAATTACAAAAATTACAAAAATTACAAAAATTACAAAAATTACAAAAATTACAAAAATTACAAAAATTACAAAAATTACAAAAATTACAAAAATTACAAAAATTACAAAAATTACAAAAATTACAAAAATTACAAAAATTACAAAAATTACAAAAATTACAAAAATTACAAAAATAACAAAAATTACAAAAATTACAAAAATTACAAAAATTACAAAAATTACAAAAATTACAAAAATTACAAAAATTACAAAAATTACAAAAATTACAAAAATTACAAAAATTACAAAAATTACAAAAATTACAAAAATTACAAAAATTACAAAAATTACAAAAATTACAAAAATTACAAAAATTACAAAAATTACAAAAATTACAAAAATTACAAAAATTACAAAAATTACAAAAATTACAAAAATTACAAAAATTACAAAAATTACAAAAATTACAAAAATTACAAAAATTACAAAAATTACAAAAATTACAAAAATTACATAAATTACAAAAATTACAAAAATTACAAAAATTACAAAAATTACAAAACTTACAAAAATTACAAAAATTACAAAAATTACAAAAATTACAAAAATTACAAAAATTACAAAAATTACAAAAATTACAAAAAAAACAAAAATTACAAAAATTACAAAAATTACAAAAATTACAAAAATTACAAAAATTACAAAAATTACAAAAATTACAAAAATTACAAAAATTACAAAAATTACAAAAATTACAAAAATTACAAAAATTACAAAAATTACAAAAATTACAAAAATTACAAAAATTACAAAAATTACAAAAATTACAAAAATTACAAAAATTACAAAAATTACAAAAATTACAAAAATTACAAAAATTACAAAAATTAAAAAATTACAAAAATTACAAAAATTACAAAAATTACAAAAATTACAAAAATTACAAAAATTACAAAAATTACAAAAATTACAAAAATTACAAAAAATACAAAAATTACAAAAATTACAAAAATTACAAAAATTACAAAAATTACAAAAATTACAAAAATTAAAAAAATTACAAAAATTACAAAAATTACAATAATTACAAAAATTATAAAAATTACAAAAATTACACAAATTACAAAAATGACAAAAATTACAAAAATTACAAAAATGACAAAAATTACAAAAATTACAAAAATTACAAAAATTACAAAAATTACAAAAATTACAAAAATTACAAAAATTACAAAAATTACAAAAATTACAAAAATTACAAAAATTACAAAAATTACAAAAATTACAAAAATTACAAAAATTACAAAAATTACAAAAATTACAAAAATTACAAAAATTACAAAAATTACAAAAATTACAAAAATTACAAAAATTACAAAAATTACAAAAATTACAAAAATTACAAAAATTACAAAAATTACAAAAATTACAAAAATTACAAAAATTACAAAAATTACAAAAATTACAAAAATTACAAAAATTACAAAAATTACAAAAATTACAAAAATTACAAAAATTACAAAAATTACAAAAATTACAAAAATTACAAAAATTACAAAAATAACAAAAATTACAAAAATTACAAAAATAACAAAAATTACAAAAATTACAAAAATTACAAAAATTACAAAAATTACAAAAATTACAAAAATTACAAAAATTACAAAAATTACAAAAATTACAAAAATTACAAAAATTACAAAAATTACAAAAATTACAAAAATTACAAAAATTACAAAAATTACAAAAATTACAAAAATTACAAAAATTACAAAAATTACAAAAAATACAAAAATTACAAAAATTACAAAAATTACAAAAATTACAAAAATTACAAAAACTACAAAAATTACAAAAATTACAAAAATTACAAAAATTACAAAAAAGTACAAAAAATTACAAAAAATTACAAAAATTACAAAAATTACAAAAATTACAAAAATTACAAAAATTACAAAAATTACAAAAATTACAAAAATTACAAAAATTACAAAAATTACAAAAATTACAAAAATTAAAAAAAATTAAAAAAAAAACAAAAATTATAAAAATTACAAAAATTACAAAAATTACTAAAATTACAAAAATTACAAAAATCACAAAAATTACAAAAATTACAAAAATTACAAAAATTACAAAAATTACAAAAATTACAAAAATTACAAAAATTACAAAAATTAAAAAAATGACAAAAATTACAAAAATTACAAAAATTACATAAATTACAAAAATTACAAAAATTACAAAAATTACAAAAATTACAAAAATTACAAAAATTTCAAAAATTACAAAAATTACAAAAATTACAAAAATTACCAAAATGATAAAAATGGACAAAAATGACAAAAAATGACAACACATCGTGGTGAAAGTATTAATATTGATGCTTTTAAACATTCGAATATTTATGTTGAGATTTGATACGAGTTTCACAGAATTCCTAATGAATTGATGTACTTTAGTCCGGAGAGGGACTTAGAATGTTGATTTTTGGCTTCAAAAGCCTTTCGAAATAAAACCTGATCTCAACACAATTTCCCTGATTTCTAAAATCCCGAATAAGAAATGAATTCCATAGACACATTGATCTCTCTGCAGTTCGAAATGATACGAAAATGCAATAAGATTATCTTTTGTGTTATTTTTCGATCTGCTGCAAACGTCTAGCCACGTGACTCTTCACAGTCATCATGGTTCGCCCCACCATCATCAATCATTATTGTACAGGTTCAATTTGTCATCTTAAAACATCCTTTTAATCCTTGACTACAGAAACATAATTTCGTCCTGGACAAAAAGGCGCTCCAAGGATGACTGGAAATATCTATTCACTTTGAGATTCTCCATATAATTGGTTTTGCCTTTTGTCCAGCTTTCCAGGACGGAAGAATATCCTCGTCTGCAATTTACTTTCAGTCGCCCCCCGGTCACAGATTTCCCCTACTTCTTGCCACATAAACATCACTAACCATGAACAACTTTATTAGAATGAATACAAATGGAATTTGACATTTCGGAATCACTATAGAAAACCGTAACGAAACGAAGGGAGATTTTCCAGACTAAGGCGGAAAGCCCACCTTTTCACAGCGGGCGGATTCATGCAGGCTAGGCAGGTCCAACAAGTCCTTTTTCCAGTCCGAAGTTTTGTGTTGTATCTCCCAAAATAATTCCACACCGAGGACAACATCAGCTGATAAAGTTAGAAGCTCCGGACGGTTTCTGGCTCTGCTTTGGTCCTTGTTGGTGTCCTGCCGCTTATTTTCATTTCCTAGCTCTGTGTGTCCAACCCACCAAGCGCTGTCCTCCCACTGTCCGGGATGCCTCAATCGAATCCCAGGTCCTGGGTTCAGTCAGGCTTCGGTCCATTGGCGATGGTAGCAAATAACCTTCGAAAATCTTTTCATTTCCTGCATTTTAATGGCTGTTGGTATGTGTAATGAAACAGATTTGCCGCTACCAAGCAAAGCAGCAAAGCAGAACAGAGCCTGTCGGTGTCGGTGGTAAGCCTGTCGAATTTTGGAACTATTGTGTCTTGTTCGAAGCAAGAAAACGAGCGAATGAATGAGCCATTTTTGAAACTGAAAGTCCGAACAATTGAAGAATAATTGAACAGGTATCGTGCATAATCGAAATTGTTTGGAATATGCTTGGAACAGAAGAAAATTCATTTTTTATTGAATACTCTGCACATATTGAGAATATTTGTTAAAAGAAAGAATGTTTTAGAAGAACGAAACATGTGTATTCTACACTTTGAAAAAAATTACCTTCGAAAAAATAATATACAAAAAAATATGTTTGAATTTCCAGGCAAGTCAAGTACCCGTTTTCAGCATTAAATTTGGTTATGTGAAAAGTTTTGGCTAGCTGAGAAATCCGCATTGTTAAACTTACCTCATTTTTAGACACATATTTAGCAATCAAAACTGAAAAACATATAAAGGAGCAATCAAATATTTCTAATATTTCGCAGAATCAACTTTGTAGTTTTTCATGAAATTGATATTTTATTAATAAGTAAAGCACAAAGTTTATGCACAAAACAGAGAACTAAATATACTGATGTCGACGATTTGTAAGGAGGACTTCTATGAATACCATGAATTTAATTATGAAATATTAGTGAATAAATCAGTTAATTCAAACCATCACAAATCATTAAGCATTTTTACCATAAAAGTAAAACCCCTAACTCGGAGTTTAGCAGTATGAGTTTAGAATTTGAAATGTAAACTTAATTTTTAACGGCCTTTCCAATTTATACTTAATTACTAATGTTTGTCAAAGACCTTATCAAGATTAAAAAGCAAAAAGCGCTTTAAGGAGCGACCGAAAAGGTGTTTTTTTTGTTTAAAGGCCGCGAAGGTTGTATGTATTTTGAAATTCCATGCTAATGCATATTGAAGATCGATGTAATTTGACACTAGATCGACTAATTTGACTGCGCTGCGAGTCCATAGGTTTTCAAAATGGGGAGAATAGAGGCAGATTTCGAAGGTGAATAGGGACAGTGGCTAATTAATCGGGAAAAACGTGGATTCATGCGTTGTTTTTCGCTTCGCAGTTTTTTCGTTTATTCAAATTTCCTGTAATCACCTTTTTCATTATCTATATTTATATTTGAAGAAGCGAATATCTTCCAGGATAAACTTAAAAATGAATTTTCTTTCGTTTGACATTGTTTTCTTCGTTTACAGAGGATTCTAGACATTGTTATGTCCATTTTCGATTAACCTCACGATAAGTGCGCCAAAGATTGTTCTGTTGAAATGTGTCGGCATTTCACGCAGTTTCAGTCAACTGTCTTTCTTTTTTCGCCAAAATAATGTTAGAAGTATTCTTCACCGTATCCCAAATTTGCAGACATCTCTATTTGAAGTTTTTCCAAACAACACTTCTCATGGTATGAAATTTCGCAATTTTTTTTATGTTTAATTTTTTTTTTTTGAACAAATTTCAAAATTCATTCTGTTTTTCGATATTTGTTACCTGAAATGCATTTTATTACAGTCAATCCCCGATTTTGTCACGCACCTAGTATGTCTGCTCCCAATTTTGTCTACTCTCGATTTTCTCACCGATTTTGTCAATAAAAAATAATCAGATTCACACCTTTGAAAAGATGTCCGTTTTTATACAAGTGTTTTTGATTCACATTTCATCAATAATAAAGTTGGTAAATACAATAAAAATAATACATATATACAACAATTCATTGATAAGATCAACAAACTTGTTTTTGGACCCTTGAAGCCAAATGGTTATAAGTGCGCAATAGCTTATTTAGAGCAAACACGCTTTCAAGTGGTTGTGTTATTCCAATTTCCATACATTTTTTTTAAAAATTGTGTTTTTCTTCCGAATGCAAAGTTTTAAAAATGATAAATTGGTTGCCATTATATACTTTTAATCGACCATTTTTGCACTTACACCCCTTTGGCTCTGAGAGCCTCAATTAAGCTTTCTTAAAGCAATTTTCCTAATACGCTGCAAGAAGATTACGTCATTTATCGAGAAATCCAAAGAATCAGCCCATTCAATTATGTTGTCTAATATCTACCAACCAAAAACTTTAGTATCAGTTTGTTGTATCCATACAGTTGTTTATAAACGATAGGGCTTTTGCAACACACATATACAAGAGGTCTGTTGGGCACACATCAATGATTTTTATATGCGAAAAAGGCAAAATTTAGCTAAAAGGTTGTTTTTAATTTAAATAAATGCGCCTGCTCTCTTAAAAAAGTACCAAAAAGTATATTTCGAATCATTGGCTAACAAGTGGAATCAATATTTGATTGAGTAGCAGTGCAAAACTAGCAGAACAAAATGGAAAAAAATGGCTATTATGTTAGAAAGGTACATTCAACGGTTCCCCAAGTTTTTTTTGTTAAAGTATTCGGGTATTTCTTTTGGAATTTTGAACCCGGAAGATGAAGCCAAATGTTTTTGTTGCGGAATTTGTGAAGATCTTTAGTAATATTTCCTCTGCATCCTCAGGAAACAGTCGTATCCTATACAGAATTTTAATTTTTTCAAAGAACCTCCCTCAAAATCAGAAAACAAATGTGCGAACAAATAAACAAATGCACTGGCTTCTCAAAAATGTGCTGCATATTGAAAAACTTTCGATAGTTTTCATAAATAAATGACAAAATCGGGGATTCACTGTATCTACCCCGAACTATATGATCTTTCTATAAAATTAATCATAATATGATTGCGACCAGAACGGTCGAATAAAATTAGAACATAAACATAATATTCATCGAATTTTGATTCACAGCAACTTCTAATCAAAAGGTTAAAAAATCTTTTTTTACAAAAGGGCATTTAAAACTCTCAAATTACGTAACGAATTTTTTTCTATTTCATAATTGAATTCACTTTTTACATTCGAAGATCGCCTTACCATGATCTGATGATAATTCTGGAACATTATTTCTTTTATTTAATAGTTTGATTTTTATTGTAATCTTGATTTCAAAACCAGAATTAATTTTTTTTTAACATTTTAGTGTAACCATTATCAATATTTACTTTTGTTTTTTTTTTCTTTGTTCTTATATCTGGTTTAAAACTTTCCTTATTTGTTTTGGATCTCAGTTCAAATTTTTGTTGAGACTTGAGTTTTTATTTTCCAAGCTTCTTCTGTTCGATGATGTAATTAAATCAAATTCCTATTTCTGACCTCTGATACTGAACGTTGGATCTAATTATGAGTTTGAGTTTTACAAAGTTAACCTTATTCATATTCTTAATTTGGTTTAGTTTTTAAGCATTTGAGCCTGGAAGGAAGAAGACGCGTTTTTCGAACGTCTCCTAGTTATCCAATTGTTTTTCTTTATAATGATTTAATTTTCATGGAATCACAAAATTGACGTTTTTTCTAAAAAATTTGAGAATGAGAAATTTTAGAGCTCTTCATTTTTGAAAAATTTAAAAGAATTACACGTACCTAGCTTCAATCGTTCCTGAGATATTGCGTTGAGAAAGTACAATTTGGGTCGTTTTGTTTTTTTTTAACTTTCAGTACATTTTTGGTGATTTTTAAGCGAAAAATTTAGTTTTAAAGACTGAATGAATCGCTTTCAAAAATTTTATTGTTTTTTTTTTTTGATCCAGATGGAATTTCTTTCCAGACTGTCATGGTACGGACAGGACACGTCATTGTCCACACGTCATTGTCAGGTCAGGATGGATATTCACTTACAAGTTCCTCGGATTGTTCAGGACACATTTCACGCGCTTGTACCGCTCACAAATGATTTTTATCCGTTAGCGTATCAAAAAATCTCAAACTTGCCAATAATTTTGATAATTCAAGTCACACTCAACTAAGGAAAAAAGAGAAAAAAACATTTTTTACATGTTCTATATAATTTTGAAAATGGAATTTTTTGTTAGAGAAAGTGTAAATATTGACAACTTTCACAAAATAATTAATTAAAATATATGGATTTATTTTAATACGATTTGAAACCATCAAATGAAGCAGTATTGTGTAGAAAAAAGATTTTTTTTTTTCCAATGGAGTTGTTTTAATATGCCAACAAAAACAGTCCCAAATGAATGAAATCACGTCACAAAAAAGGATTTTTTTTTTAACGGGAAAATTTTAATATTTTATAAAACAATAAAATATAAGCTCTTCTTTGAAAATGATGAAACGATTTTGAAACATCAAATTTTATAGTAATCGGTTGGAGAGTGAACACAGAGAACAGACGTACAAGCTAGCTCACGAAACTTGAGTAAAATTTCCAGCGATCGTTTTAAACCAATTTTTGTTTTTTGGCTGGGCCACCAGATGTCTCCAAACACACTAAAAAAATCTGTCTAAAAAAAATTTTTAATTTAACGGGAAAATTTTAATATTTTATAAAACAATAAAATATAAGCTCTTCTTTGAAAATGATGAAACGATTTTGAAACATCAAATTTTATAGTAATCGGTTGGAGAGTGAACACAGAGAACAGACGTACAAGCTAGCTCACGAAACTTGAGTAAAATTTCCAGCGATAGTTTTAAACCAATTTTTGTTTTTTGGCTGGGCCACCAGATGTCTCCAAACACACTAAAAAAATCTGTCAAAACCAAATGGAGAAAAAAACCAAATTTTGATCAGTTTTGAACAGGTTGTATGAACTGCTTGGCATGTTTCAAGGAAATTGTTGTTAAAGTTTCGTTACACTTTCGTCCGGTTGCATAATGGAAAATCAATTTAAAAATTAATCGCTATTTCTTTAAAGCTAGAAGTGCTGTTTTTAACAATGGGATGCAACACTGATATTTAGAAGTAACATGCTTTGAGATGTCTAGAATCAGTTCTCATGAGTAAGACTGATCGTCAAGAATGTTCCTAATTGACTGGATACAGCCGTTTCGTCCTCTGATGATAACCTTTCAATAAGTGCATTACTTTATTGTAAAACTGTTAGTTATTTCTACTGCCTCAGTAGTGCAAAAATAAAAAAATAATTGTAGTTTATCGACGGTACTTTAAATACGGTTTTAAATTATTGACTTTTTGCGGTGAGTGATACAACTTTTTTTTTAAATTTACGTAACGTTTCGGGTTACTCTGAGGGACATCTGATGATGGGTTAAGAAAAGTATTTAACCCGAAAAGTTACCCGTAAATTGAAGAAAAAGTTGTTTCACTCATCGAAAAAAGTTCATATGTAAAAACCGTATAAAATAAAGGAAGTGAAATTCTGTTCAGTCAAAAGTAACTCTAAGTGCATTTATCTAGCAATAAATTGAACCAGTCTATTTTAGAACTGCATTTATTTACGATTACGCCTTTTCGAAAATGTTTCAAGTACATTTTCAACGTAGTTTTAGGATGTCAGCATTCGAAATTTTACCCACTTTTTTGAAGATTTTTTGTTCGAGCTTGTACGTCTGTTCTCTGTGGAGTGATTTAATGTCACAAAACAAGGCCGTGCGAACGGGGGGGGGGGGGGGGGGGTTTAGGGGTTTAACCTCCCCCCCCCCCATGGAGATTTTTTCCAAGTAAAACTTTCAGTTCAAGAACTGAATTTACTCTAGTGTCTCGAAATTACTTCCAAATGGTGTTCAAAAATAAGTGTTAAAAATATGTCGGAAAATTGGCTCGCGTCCGGCGGTATTTAGATCGCCTTTGTCACTCTAGGCCTAAGACATTTCATTCTACGACACTTTATGACGTTCATAAATTGAAACTAGTTTTTACTTGTCATTTTCGATTTGCAACTTTATAAGCCTTTTGTATTGAAACTAAAATCATGACATACAAAAACCATACCTCGTCTTTAAGATTGTTTTTAGAGAAGTGTTTCTAAACAAGTTCATCCTTAACTTACTTTGATCATAAAACGAATCTTTCATATCATTGCATAATTTTAACTGCTGATATGAAATATTTTTCAAGAAACCAATGTCAGCCTCAATTATATTTTGTGATTCTTTACTTCTAAATGTTCAACTCCACATTCAAAAGGGGATTGATGAATTACGCAAGAACACAAATTTCTTCTTTTTCTGAGGTGAGAAATAAAGATCTAATTTAGATTAATGTTGGTGCCCTGAAGATTTTGGAAAATGGCCTAAATTATTAAAGATAAAATAAAAAATAATTAAATAAAGGTTTTTATCAACGTTCTCCAAGACCGCATGTAGTTTTGACTTTTAACGAAAAAATTTAACAAATAAAAAATTGAATTTTGGATATTTCAAATGCCAAAATCAAATCGTTTTTTAGATCTCAACCAATTTGTTAAATGAAATAGAACCTTTTTTTTTATTTTCTTTCATCATGTCAGAAATTTTAACTCTAAGTTTTTTTTTAAACTGTAGATTTCAACATTTTAAATAATTCAGCGGCATCATCATCGTCATCAGAATTATATTCCTTATTTAATTAAAACATAATAAACAAATTCATAATCATTTTTTTCTGCCATGAAGATTTATTAATTCATCAGTTTTCAATGTTTGATTTCACTCAAAACTGATTCATTTTTGAACTTATAATCTTCATATTACCTAAAAGATATTGGTGATAGAAAAAATCTGAAAAAAATTCAAAAAATCGAGTTCAGGACACCAAAATCTACTATTGGCATCAACATGTTGTCTCTTGAGTATAGGGTACGTTTTTATAGAAAAAATTATTTCTTAAATGTAAAAGCTTATCGTTTTCTTCTTCATAATATCTTGAAAATATTTAAAAAAATAGAAAGTTAGAAGAATTGAATAAATATTGAAAATGAGCGAGTCCTTATGGAACAATTTTTCATTTTAATAATCTTGAAATGTTCTTACTGAGAGAACATTACTTTCTCCGTTTGAGACGATACATATAACTAACATTTTATAATTATTTTCAAATAAATTAACCATATTTTATTGTACAGTTCATAAAATTCTCAAATAAACTCAAATTTTCAAATCAAACTAATTAAAAAAAAATTTAAATGTTTTTTCATAAGTTTGCCCTTTTTTCTATAGTCTTCGTTTTTGTGTTCTGAAAACAAAATCTTGGAACCCTATAAATCTCAATTTTATATAAGTCCTTTCCAGGATCCAATATTTCAATTGACGACGCTAAAATATTCATAGCTAGAATTTTTAAACTATTGCCGTGCTAAAGAATTCACAAATTTTTATTATTTTCAATCTTTTTTCTAATCGATCATGATTTTAAAATTAATCTATGAAAAGTTTGATAAATGATTTGAAACAACAAATTTCAAGCTTAAATTTATTGTTAAATGTAAGCTAAATTAGTATTTGATTTGGGCTTTCAATATTTACAACAAAACTTGGAATCCCTTATTTTTATTTTTAACAGTTACGTATTTGATCATTCAAGTAATCACCCATTTCTCAACCTGTACTTTGTCAGTCATGATGTATTGATTGTATTCGAAATATATTAAGTTATTTTTGTAATCTTCGATCCATCAGGATTTTTGAAGCCTTTTTCATAACTGGAAGATTTTTAATATAATAAAGAATTTTATCGTTGACATTAACCCCTGGCACTCTTGAAATAAAATTAAACTATGTTTCGAATAAACTTGCTAAACAGAGGATTTTTTCCTTATCGAAAAACAGAATTCAAATCGAGATTGAATATTATCTCTAATTCAAAATGAAACAAAGGCATTTTCAAAAAACTTTTCAATAGATAATAAAGAAACAAAATGTGATTTAAAATTATCAATAATAAATTAACCATTTCTATAATTTTGCTAAAAAATGTATTCTATTTCAGTGCACTGAATCTCATTTGGTTTTATTTATTCGAAAGTTTTATTCGCATTCGTTTCTGGTATTTCGAAAATATTGACTTAATATTTCTAGTTCAGAAAGAGAATAATAATTTTGAATTATTTATTTATAACTAACTGGAACCAACATTAATTTAAAACTTTGATTCTGAATTCTTTTGAAACAAATTTGTATAGTTTTTTTTATTTGTGTGATGGTCATGATTAAGTAAATAGTTTAGAAATCAATTTCCCTATTCATTGTGTATTTTTGGTATTGCTTATAGTTCAAGCGAAAATTGAATTTCGAAAACCCCCCCCATGGACGGATCCTTCGCACGGGCCTGTCACAAAATTAGATTTTTTTTGTAAATTTGTATTAGGGAAACATTCTCTGAAAGCTGTTTTGACCCTCCAGATTGTCGGTTTTTTTCAAATCGAACATAATTTAGTTGATTTTTTTATTGGTTCGTTATTTTCAAATAAAAAAAAAAAACAATTTTTGAAAAAGAAGTTAAAAAAAATTATTTTTGGAAAATCTTCAAATAAAGACTGTGAGGAACAGTTGTAATTTTAACCTATGATTCCTCAATATGTTGCTATTCAAATGGCAGTCAAGTTAAGGAAATAGTTGGGAAAAGATACTGAAAATTTATAATCGTACAAGTCGGAATATCACTTTTAAAAATATACATTATATTTGAAGGCTCTAAAGAATTGTTCAGAATAACTTTAAATTTTGTGACGTGAATTCAATACACTACCCTGTTCTGTTCAAACTGAGTGAATTCACGTCACACTTTTCAAGAGACATAACTTTCTCCGTTGTTGTTCAATCGTGAAGTTATGAACATCAAATTGTGCGTAATTGTTTTCTCTACAAGTTATTCGAAAACACCAATATTCGATTTCCACAGAGAGAGGAGGAAATCGAAGTGGTATGTACTGGAGTCCAAAATGGTCAATTCTGGCGTGAATTCACGCTAAAAATTTAAATCAAACAGAAGACCTTTTACACTGTTTTCAGCATACATTTCATTGACCGCTTGATTTTTCCCATACGGAATGTAAAATTCTAGCAAACAAATTATTTATATTTGCTTTTTGAAAAAAAAAAACAATAATTAAATCAAAAAGAGTGGAATATAACATCTTTTTTTTAATTACACCTGTGAAAAAATAGCTTAGATTTCGTATATTTTAAGAAATTTTTTGCTGAGTAGTTTTGTCTGCATGCCTATTGTAAAAATGCCTATGTAAAAATACTCAATCGATTTGGCTCGAATTAACGATAAGTTTTTCAGCAGTGTTTGGCATCAGTACTGTGGCTCGACTATTTGACTTTGGTGGAGTTTGTTTATCCGTTAGTTTAAAAGGTTTAGAGAGAAAATGAAGCCAGAAACAAAATTTGCTTCGAAAATTAAGCAGACTTATCAGCGATTAGTGTATCTGACACTGGTATTTGGTACAAATTTACAAATTTTTCCCCAACCAGAATTATGTAAGACTGACTGCTTTTTGTACGAGCAATGTTCTGGACCATTTTTGAGCAATTTGAAGAAAAAACTGTCCATGAGTTCCTACACTGTTTTCAATTTGAACGAAATGTTTTTGATAATTTTTGTCGAATAAAAAAACGGTTTTCCAAATATTCGTTGGGAAATTGTTCCCACAGGTGTACCGAGCACCCCAAAACGATTTGGTGGTCCACCCGCACACATTAGGATAATGTACATCAGCGGCATAAAATCAAACAAAAACATCCCCTCGGCACCATTACCATAAACATCGTGCAAAGTAAGAGTGTCTCATTGTACAAATTGCACGAAACAGACACACACGAAATGTGAAATGTGAAAGCCCCGAGTAAGAATGATGTGTTTTCATTCAACGTAATGGAAAACATTCAACCGAAACGATGCGATGTAGACACGCCTTTACGTTTAACTTAAACTGGACTGAATCGGTGGACTCGGATCAGATTGACCCAACGCTCCACTTTGCTCTGGTTCAGGTGGTGGTGCAACAGGTATTTTTGTTGACCGGATGGAAAAGAAGCAGAGGCAAGGTGTGTGGGTGGGTGAGTGGAAACCTTCTTATTCCGGTCACATCAACAGCAGCCCAAGCCTGGCACGGATTTCGTGCGTACGTGAAAAACTCACTTTCACCTACCTGTTTGATATGTCGCTCGGGTTGTTGGTGTTGTTGTTGATGTTGCTGAAGATGTTGTTGTTACTATTTCTGTCAGATGTTCTAAGGGGGCTGATTTCCAGCCACTGAATGACGACAGGCCCGAAAGAATATGTCGCCGGAGCTCTTTGAATTTCGAAATGTGTGCTGGAGAAACGGCGGTGGGTGGGTGGTTAATCTCCTTTTGCGGATTTTATCAATTTTTATCTGGGGATTTTCTATTCATGTCGAAAACGGCTGATCCCCTTTTTTTTTCACTTCCGATTGAATCGTTCGGTTGTTAGAACCGAATTTTTGTGTGGTGTGGTGTCGCAGCCTAAGGGCTGAAACGCGGGGTGGGATGACACACAAGGCAGCGTTCCGTGAATTTGGGATCGGTGCGATATTGACAACCACAAAAGAGTATCTCACTCAATAAAGGTGTGCGGTTCTTCACAGAAAGCGAAACCCAAACGGGGTCAGAAACGACGATGAGTCGAGCGAGTGAGGCGTAATGGATTGACAAAAAACGGTTGATTCTGCGGTTTTGGGATCAAGAGTGTTGATTTCGTGTTTCTATTTTTTTGAAAAATAAAAAAAAAACGAGGAAACTCTTTGAACCCCGATCCATCGATGTTGAGCAATGTGCTTCACTGTTTATATTAATCGTTGTCCAATTTTCTTTAAAAAGAATGAAATACTAAACTTTGGAATTGCATTCTACTTAGTGAAAAATATTAAATTGATCGAGAAATTTATAGCAAACCATCAAATTTATTAACCAAAATCTATAAAGATTTGTAGAAGTCGATTTTGCTGAAGATTTTTTTTTTCGAACTGTTAACCAGTTTTTCATAGTCTGATTTTTGTCAAAACAAATTTGAATTCTGGACAATTCCTTTATAATCAGTTTTTATAACAAATATTCCTGTAGTAGGGTTTACAAAACATTTAAGACTCACTGCAAACCGTCGCGGTTTATAAGTTAGTTATTATTATAATTATTACTTTCATTAAAGACATTTTACCATTCTTATGGCATTCGTGTCTGTGGTTTTCAAGTGATCAACACAAACAAAGGGTGATACTATCAGAACAAATAGACTGAAGACAATTTTCTGTGCAGCTTCTAGAAGCTTATATCATGCATCGAAATCTACTGGAACATAGAATTATAATTTGTAGAACCCCTAATTATCTATGATTATAAACAACTATTATTCTACAAAACTTTATCGTTTTTGAGAAAAATTTTAACCATTTTTTTACTTAAATTGCAAACATGGACCTTGGGACGGGGAGGGTTTAGGGGTTAAACCACCCCCCCATGAGGGTTTAGAAAAAGTACGCACACAAAATTTTTAATTCTTCGTTAAATTTTGATGATTGATTAGGGTAATT
Source organism: Uranotaenia lowii (assembly GCF_029784155.1). NCBI lineage: Eukaryota > Metazoa > Arthropoda > Insecta > Diptera > Culicidae > Uranotaenia > Uranotaenia lowii. Next base: position 15,803,937 of record NC_073693.1, read on the forward strand.
TTAAAGTAACAATTTTGATTCATGACTGATGCCAAAACCGCGAAAACGAATCACAGGTTCAAAATTCTGGCACGGTATTTAAAATTTTTTTCACTTGTTGAGAGAAATTGATTCCTGAATATTAAATTTTAAATGAAATTAAACTCATTTCTGAGGATCTGGTTCTATTTATCAAAATCAAAATTGTTTTCCTGTTTTCATGTTTTGGATTCTGTACACAGTTTATGTGAATTTATTTTTCGGCATATCGGTGAAAAGTAGTTATGAAATTGATAAAGATGGATAGAGAAGTGAGAAGAAAATTTACAGATGTTGAAAAGAGCGAAAGAGCATTTTTGCGAGGAAACTTATTAACGTACACCATACTTTACCCTGCAACATTTCATTATTTAGGAGAAGTAGTACCGGGATAGAGGTGGCACTACCTTAACCTATACAATGAAATCTGGTTGGTCCGAAGTCTACATGTGGTGAACACGTATACTCCGGACGGGCAAAATATGGCGTACGTTAAGCTCCAGAAAGCTTCCCTATTGCGCGCAATGGTTCCATCGATGCGCTTGCCGTGTTGATATTTCGTTATCACGGCATGAATGCACTGTATGAGTGCTAATCATTAGGGTCAACGGTCCAATTTGGCTAAGCCCGAATTATTTTGAACCATTGATTTGATTTTATTTTTAAAGCCTATTATTATGATTTTTAAGATAAGTTAACCACCGTTAATTAATTTTTGTGAATTTATTTTTCGGCATATCGGTGAAAAGTAGTTATGAAATTGATAAAGATGGATAGAGAAGTGAGAAGAGCTTTCTGGAGCTTAACGTACGCCATATTTTGCCCGTCCGGAGTATACGTGTTCACCACATGTAGACTTCGGACCAACCAGATTTCATTGTATAGGTTAAGGTAGTGCCACCTCTATCCCGGTACTACTTCTCCTAAATAATGAAATGTTGCAGGGTAAAGTATGGTGTACGTTAATAAGTTTCCTCGCAAAAATGCTCTTTCGCTCTTTTCAACATCTGTAAATTTTCTTCTCACTTCTCTATCCATCTTTATCAATTTCATAACTACTTTTCACCGATATGCCGAAAAATAAATTCACAAAAATTAATTAACGGTGGTTAACTTATCTTAAAAGTACACAGTTTAGGATTCTCGATTTTCGGTCCCAATCATCATTAGAAAATAGATGTGGAAAGCTGTTTTGAAATCGTCGTTCAAATATGGTTTAATTCCGAATTCGATTCATGGTTTTTGAAATTCATATACATTTTCAATATTTAGGTAATAATTTTGTGGAAAAAAGTTAGAAACGATTCCAAGTTTTTATTACATATTCAGATTCGAAGTTTTTTGAAATTCTCATTTTAATTCAGATTCGCCAATCGGATTGAATATAAATAATTGAAATAATGAATTCAGATTTAAATCAAAGATTCATGACTAAGGTTTTCAGATTTTTTCCGCATGGGCCGGGCGAGTCCGGGCTATTTCAACTAAAAACCTGGCCAAATCCGAGCAGTTCATTTAAAAATATTCATCCCAAAAACCGGGCAATATCCAGGAAAATTTGGACAAAAACCCAGAAATTATGCAATGAAATCAAGAAGATAAATACTTGAAACATAGTATTTTTATGGAAACACTTCAGCAGATGTTCCATAGTACTTAAGGCTTTCATAGAATCATTCATAATAAAATTGACAAAACTTGTCCAAAAGTTATCGTTTTTGGTTGCAAAAACCAATAAATTATATGTACCATAAAACGGGGTAACTTTGATCCCCTGGCTAAATTTGACCAATAATAAACTTTTCCACATTATCATCAATAACTCAGTTCATTGTTTGAATTTTTGAAAACTGTTTTCTACGTTTGAAAGCCCATTAATTGATTATCAAATAGGCAAAATTTGGTTTGTATTTGAATTTTTTTTTTCAGTTAGTAAAAAACCTAATTTCAAAATCTTAAAATATCTATCTTTTCAAGGCTCGCAAACACACAACTCTCCTTATGATTCCGAAAAGCTTTTAGAAGCAAACGGCTTGTTTTATGTGAAAGAACAACTTTTTTTCTTTGTATATGAACAGTTACAGTGCTCTTTTTATAGTGTTTAATGATAAATTTTTTATATTTAAAAAATAAGGATATTTTCTAAGAATAAGCCCGTATTGGACAAATGGATAGGAACCCTATCAAATCGTTAACTTTGAAGAAAAAATGAAAATGGAAATAGTGGGAGAGCCTAGGGGAATGTGTGAAGGTAAAATTTCATTTGTATTTTGAAGCTTAAACTATTTAGCAATTATTATTAGTTTTGCCCCTAAATGTAGGCAGTATTTTAGTTCTTTTTTTCGATTATAAATATTTTTAAAATAAAACGTTAAAAATCATGGTTAAATTGATAAACTAGCATTTGTAAATAATACGAAGGTGTTTTGTATCCTTTATGATCAAGAAAACTCGTTAAAACCTTCAGAATAGAGACTGATCAATGTCACCCCAAAGCATCAAATTCTGAACAGAGACGAAAACGATTTTTAAATCAAATTAAAAGCGGTCTAATAAATTTCTGCATCCATGTTTTACGTTCATAGGAGTCCAGTACTGGTTTTAAAAATATAAAACATGCCACATTATCTTTAATAGAAAAAAATAATCGAAATACATTGAACAAAGTGATCAATATTATCCCGGATTATGGTACTCGATTTGAGTTTATTTTTATAGTTTTAGCAAATAAAGAGATTTAAATCCGGGCATATTTGAACAAAATTTGGGCAACTGGGCCGGGCCGGACTTTTCCTAAATTTTGTACTTAATATCCGGGCAAGCTTTCAAATAAGCCCAACCGATAATTTGTAAGACAACTAAGTTATGGTCAAATCAATTTTGCATGTTTTTTTAACTATTTGAAAAAAATCATCAGAAAATGATCAAACTTTAGCTGAAGTTCTAATGAAGTTAGTTTTTAAAAATATTTCATCTGAATATCCATAAAAAAAAAGTTCAACTCATGAGCTTCCAAATCAGCTTACCAGATAAAAAATAGATTTTTTAATAACAGAGATACGCATGAAATAAAAATTCAAGTTTTAGAAGACTGATCACAAATTTTTGGCCTTTACACCATACTGCGGGGTTAACCCAAACTTTTGAACGATATTCTTAGTAGCTATTTCATATATTTTAAGTACATAGCAAATTGTTTGCACAAAATCCAACAAATGTGTTTTGATTATATGAAAAAAAAGATTCGAATGGTACTCGAATTTCGAAATTTGGTCTACCCCACCCTGAGTTGATGACAAGGTTGCCGAAATGTACAGAAAATGTTTCAGAAAAATCTGTTATTTCACAGAATTTTGAGCAATTTTTCATCACAAAATCTGTGTTACAGGACACAGAATTTTGAAAAATTCACAGATATCACATTTTTTTTTCAATTTGAAAGGATTTTCAAAACTATAATTTATTTGGCTTATATAAAATTTAGATTTTCACTTTGTAATTCAGTAAAGTCAGATAGGATTGGTTATTTTATTTGATTTTACTCAACTTAAATGTAAAAAAGACCCAACTTATCAGGAATTTTCAATGAAATAAAAGGAAATAGAATCACAGAAAACCATCAAAGAATTTTTAGGTAAAATCACAGAAAGTCAGATTTTTTTTCTCAAAAACACAGAATTTTTTTCGGCAACCTTGGTTGATGGGGTTTAAATTTAAAGTGCAGTTTTTGGAAAATGACCACATTTTAAGCTAAATTTAGATGATATAAACTGAACATTAGCATTTTGGCAAAAACATGCAAAGAAGGTTTTGCTCGCGATCTCTTGAATGAGAACCAAAGAATTGCAATACGTCATAAGATGGCTGAGATATGGCCGATCAAAATTTGAATGTTTACGAGGGGGTGATCCCAAACTTTTGGCCGGCAGTGTATATAGAAAAATTTGAGTTTATTTAGCAAGTGTTGTTAAATTATGAAAAATTTGGATAATATTTTTAAAAAATCTTCTGGGGGATAAAAATTATATCATTGAATTTAATGAAAATATTGGCTGATTAAGAAACATGAAATCTTTCCGTAAAGTATTTAACAAAGAATTCTTTTTTTGTATATTAATTAGCATTAATCATAAATTTTAAATTTGAATCGAAATTTGAAGAATCAGATTTGAATCACAAAAATTTAATCTTCTATTGAAATTTTATTTATCAAATGATCAACTCATGCGCTTAAAAGATTTAGCTCATTTGATTTGAGCCTGGCTAGAATTTCTAGGAAATTAAATGGTTTTTTGGAAAAATCTAATTTTTTTGTTTAATTCAAATACGCTGAATTCAAATAAGTGTTAACAATCAAGTCATAAATTTGGCTCGCCTCCGGCGGAATTTAGTCTTAAATCACTCTAGGTTTGAGGCATTTAATTTTACTATACTATACGACGTTTACGAATTGAAATTCATTTCTAATTGTAGATTTCGATTTGCAATTCAACTAACCTTTTGTATTAAAACTCCAAACTTAACATACAAAAATCCTACATTGTCTTTAGAATGGGTTTTATTAAGAAGTGTAACTTAGCAAGTAAAGATTTTGAAACGAACCATTTTAACTTCAAAATTAATTCATCGAATACTAATTTTATTCATCGAAAGGTTGGACACTATGTAACAAGCTTTCACATCTCGTGATGGACCACAGAATTAGCAAAACAAAACAAAAATCTTATATCTTCTACGTTATTACTAAAAATTTTGATTTAAAAAAATCTTTAATGTCATTACAAATGTTATGCTGATATGAAATATTCTTCAAGGAACCAATTTCAGCCTCAATTAATTTCTGTTCCTTTTTCTTCTTATTGCTCAGCATTACATTTAAAAAGGTTTTGATAAATTACACAAGGTCACATAATTTACATTTTTTAGAGGTGCAATGAATTTTAAACTTAATTTTAACTAATTTGAGTGATCTGAATCTTAATATGCAATTTTTCTATCTGCTTTTATTATTGAAATTACTTTTGAAAATATGAACAGTTCATAGAAAAGTACTGCAATTTTTGACAACATTTTCAAGCAAAAACATAACATAATGTTTTAAATCAATTATTAACTTTCCTCAAGACATCAAGTAATTTAGAGTTCTGCGAAAAATATGTATGAAGTTTTCAATATGTTTACTTTTCCCCATTTGACGAATTTTTAATAATGCTTTTAACCGAATTGAATCTGATAAATTTTTAAAGCATAAATCTTATCGTTTGGCAGGTTTAAAAAAAAGGGAAATTAAATCAAGTTTTTTTTTCACTTTCTGCAGTAATGACAACAATACTTATACATAATGATATTTTTCCAAATTTTTAAAAACTGTTTAATTTCAAAGTATTAGATCATGCATCATCATCATCAAAATATGATTCTTTAATTGAATGAAGTATAATATACAAAATCACATTAAGATTTTTTTTAGTTGTAGGTTTGATAGTTAATCAGTTATCAATGATTGATTTCGCTTAAAACCGATACATTTTTAAACTCTATATCACTAAAAATAAATGTGATAGTCCAAATTTGACAAAAGATTCCAGTTGAGGACACTAAAATCTACCAAATATTAAAACATAAGCAACAAAATGCTTCTCCTCTAAATAAGTTTTTGTACGATGGTAAGTCGTGTTTATTAAAAAAAATCCTCCTTAAACGGTAAATAAAATATCTGTTTAATTCTCATATTTTATTTTAATTTGCAAATGAATTTACGAAATTTAAAGTAGATTTTTTTTAATTTTTTCAATAAATTTAACCGAATTTTAAAGTCAAATTATTTAAATTTTGAGACATATTTTTGATAAATTTGTCTATGTTTTTCAATTCGGAGTTTAAAATCCAGAACACTTAAGCGGGAATTTTTGATCAACCCTTCAATTAAATATGAAGAAAAGAAATGTAGGTACATAAATTATGATGAATATTTAATAACAACCCAAGCTCAAGGGCTAAAGCATTAAAAACGGAACTTCAATGCACTTTTTATGCGACATCTCCTTGAAGGCAATCATGGTGTCTGCTATGCTCATTCTAACGAACCAATAAGATTACATCTGGAACCTTCAGGAGAATTTCAAGCGATTTGTCAAATATGTACCAAACTAAAACATTCAAAACCAGCTCCCGAAAACACCGGCTGATCAAATACACTAGTTTACAAAATTTTAAAAAAAATCGTGAACTTGATTAACTGACCAAAATTTTTAATGTAAAATCGGGCGCTGAATCCGAAAATGAAATTCAAAAAAATCTCAGTAGAACCGTTTTTGAGACTTAAGCAACCCCTCCCTATGGTCAGATCTTCCTGAAATTTGGCATGTGATCTTCTGGTAAGCTCATAAATAATTTTGACTTAGAGCGAGTGAGATTTATCATGTTTCATTCTTCCTATACTATGATAAGTGTACTGCGGTTCGTTAAATTATTAAAAACTCCAAAAATTTCAGTTATGGTAAAGTAGCCATAACTTCTTCAATTTTCAACCGATTTTGATAAATAACCACTTGAAATCTTTGTTTTAAATTGACATTCAAGCGCAAAAGAAAATTTTTTAAATGCTACCATCGAGTCTAAAACTTTCGTTGAAACAAAATTTTCTCTAAAAAAATGCGTTTTTTATAATTTTTTTTCTCATAAAGTCACTAATATCAACAATACTGTTGGTCAAACGCAAAAACAGTGTGCAGATGATCGATAGATAACTTATTCACCTTCAATATGCAAAAGAGGGATTTCAAATTACTGTTATGCCGTCCGAGATATTTTAATCTAAGTACAAGAACTTTTTTAATTTTTTCAAAATTTCATATTTGGAGCATAACTCAAAAACGGTTCTACTGAGATTTTTTTGAATTTCATTTTCGGATTCAGCGCCCGATTTTACATTGGAAATGACCTTCAGTTTACTGAATTCAAAAATGCTGTAAACTAGTGATATTATTAACTATTCCCACTCCTATATCTGGGAGTCACGTGCCAAAACAAAAGTGTTAAATCGGCTGGCATGCCCAGCTAATAAATATTTGTTATTTATTTGTTTTATTTAGTTTTTACCTACTAAATAATATTCGTCTCGCTAAAAATTTGCTGCAAATTGAAGTAATTTCGAAACTGTACAAAAGCTGGAGTCACCGGCCAAAAACTCATCAGCACAAATGTTGCATCGTCTTTTCGCTGACATCTGGGATACTGCAACATTCCCGGCCGACTGGATGCAGGGTATCCTCGTAAAGGTCCCAAAGATAGGAGACCTAACAGAGTGCGGTAACTGGCGTGGCATAACTTTGATCTGTACAACCCTTAAAGTACTCTGCAAAGTGATCCTGAACAGGATCCAGGAGAAAATCGACGCTACACTCCGACGGCAACAAGCTGGATTCCGATCCGGACGATCATGTGTGGACCACATCACAACGCTACGAATAATACTGGAACAAATCAACGAATTCCAGGGCTCTCTTTTGCTGGTGTTCGTTGATTTCGAAAGAGCATTTGACCGACTGAACCACGAAAACATCTGGGCTGCTCTTAGACGACGAGGGGTCCCAGAGAAACTAGTCCATCTCATCGAAGCACAGTACGAGGCATTTTCGTACAAGGTCTTGCACGACGGTGTCTTGTCCGAACCAATCCCGGTAACTGCTGGAGTGAGCCAAGGATGTATTTTGTCACCGCTGCTTTTTCTCATCGTAATGGATGAGATCTTGACTGGATCGATTGACTGTAGACCAAACCGAGGATTGCCGTGGAATCCTTCAACCATGGAGCAACTTAACGACCTTGACCTGGCAGACGATATTGTTTTGCTCGCCCAAACACAACAAGACATGCAGAGCAAACTCGACGACCTCACCGAAAGCTCCAAGGCAGCAGGTCTCAAAATCAATGTCGGAAAGACCAAGTCGATGGAAATCAATACAGGAAATCGTTCCAATTTCGTGGTAGCTGGACAACAGGTTGAGACAGTGGAGTGCTTCCAGTATCTTGGTAGCCAGATTACGCCTGATGGTGGTACCAAGAAGGACATCGAAACCCGGATCAGAAAAGCCCGATTTGCGTTTGCGAGTCTCCGAAACATCTGGCGATCACGCCAGATCTCTCTACGAACTAAGATCCGAATCTTCAACTCAAACGTCAAATCCGTATTGCTGTACGGGTGCGAAACTTGGTGCACATATGCGGTGACGACGCGAAAACTGCAAGTTTTTGTGAATCGCTGCCTGCGGAACATCATCCGCGCTTGGTGGCCTGGCAACTGGATCTCGAATGAGGAACTACATCGCCGGTGTCATCAAAAGGCGCTAGAAATCGAGATTCGGGAACGTAAGTGGAGATGGATTGGGCACACGCTGCGAAGAGATGAAAACGAGATTTGCAGAGAGGCGCTTGACTGGAATCCAGATGGGCATCGAAGAAGAGGCAGGCCCAAAAGCTCGTGGCGGCGAAGTCTAGCCGCTGAAATCCGCACAGTTGACGAGAACCTTGGCTGGCAGCAAGTGAAGACGCTGGCTCCGGATTGCCAGCAGTGGAGATCTTTTATCTCAGCCCTATGCGCCGGTCAATCGGCGTTGGACCCTTAGGTAGGTAGGTTCTAAAGGAAGCTGTGTGGGGCACGAATGGATGTATGGGTTTAGCATACATCCTCTCTGAACTTGCTCGAGTGTCACCTCAGTCATGACGCATCCGTCAACACAGTAAGGCATCACACCAGTTCCGTGGCCGAGAATATATCGGTGGGTGATCTCTGTTGGTGTCCATGTTGCAAAGAAGCACTTCAAGTTACCCACCGAAAACAAAATGAAATTTTCCACCATAATCCTGACAGGAAATCGGTAAGTTTGATAAAAGATTCCTAAAATATATTCACCTTTAAAAAAATTAAGAATTCATAAATAAAAAGTGTGTCTTTAATTCGCAGGCATCTAGTGATGATGTTCCATGGATTAACGCTCTGGGAAGAGGATAGTGATCGTCAGTATTGTGCCAATAAATTAATAAAATCATGTTAAACCCACCTGAATTTTGTTTATTATTTGCTGTTATTACACAAAATCGATAGACAATCGCCCACCAAGATCAATGAAAGCTTGGAGGCTGTGTTTAATTTTTTTTTATCTTGCATGGCGACCGTCACAAATTGCTTCAACAAGTTTCAACATGCCCTTGTGGTTACGTTGCCCGGTTAATTACTCTCGTATAAACAACAATAAAATGCTCGACCAAGCACACCACCTTGGTGGCGAATGAGCACGAATTGCAAATTATTTCACAACAAACAGGACTGCGGGTAGTTAATTAAAAGGACCGTTCGAATATGTTTATCTGTGGTTTTTTGGGATCATTTTTTTCTTGTTAAATTCAAGCGAACCGGAAAGGGAGAGGAAGTGTGGGTTTATATTTAATCTTGAATGAATATTTCAATTACCTAACAGCTCAACTCAATTCATTAATTGAAAAAGTGACTAATAAAGTTAGGTGAGTTTTATAGGCGTAAACAAAAATTCGTTGAGTAACAATTTCCAGCAATTTGGTATCGTTGCAATCGCCTTTTCACTCAACATTTCGGTGAACAACAACGACGCCACACTTAGCAAGTGCCGAAGCTGGAATACCTACCCAGCTAATTCTAATTACTTTTCCGCGATGCGAAGGAAGGTTTCCAGCTGCAAAATTTATAGCACCGGATTTCGATCGCTCAAGAGCTGATTTTCTGCCTCCTCCCGAGGGAGTCTTTTGATTACATATTTGTCTTTTGTATCGGGAAAAGAACCGAGGAAGTGCGCCCAAGCCCAAGTTCTGCTCATCGGTTTTCCCGGAACTGCTGGCTGACGGCGGCATGCGACGTGGAAAAACGGTGGGCGGGCGTCGAAAATGGTTTCCCCGGACGCCGGATTTCGCCGCTACGGAAGTTTAACTTTTCAAGTTCAATTATCGGCTTCGGCTTCGAGACGAGGAGAAGAGAAGGACGACGATGCTTGTTATTCACTCGTTTGTGTGCCGACGAGGGAAATTATTCAACTGTTGCTTTCCCCCCTGTGTGCGTCTCCATCATTCGGTTTGGCGTCGAGGCTTTTGTTCCCGCAAGCTTTTCATGCATTGTTGAAACTTTTGCTCTGGGAATGGCAAACAATTTGTTATGATAAAAGCATTCTCCGATAGAGGGTGTTCGTATATATTCTCGTACGTAGACATGCGGCGGGATTACTGAAAGGGCATTTGTATTGCGCCATTTTACATTGAATTTAATTGGATGACATGGGAGCTGTTTCCGGTGTGTTTTTATTCCAATTGATTGTGAATTACGAAGGAGAAGTTAGGAGAAAAAAAAATGGTTGAAGAGGCTCTGGGGAATAAAGTTTTTCCTGGAATCCAACTGTGCAATAGTGAAAAGCTTCATAAATCAATTGGTTTTTTGTTTTGAACTATGCAGATTTTTATTGGAACACAACAACAACTTAGTGTGCTCTTGACAATACGATTTGTTTCAATTTTCAATACACTCACTCACAAATGATTCGAAGGACTGGAATGTTAACAGCACTCATATCTAAGTTAGTTCAAATTGTGTGTACCATGAAAAATCAGTGCAAAATTTGAAATGATTTGGTTGATTACCGGATTAGCGCAATGCAATTCAATTTGATATAGAAATTAGAATGTAAGAAAAATATTTATAATCGAAATTCATCCACGAAATAAAAATTAAAAAAAAAACACTAGGAAGTTTTCTTATATTTAAAAATGAAAAACGACAAAAGGTTTGCTGGATTTTAAAACAACGATTAGAGTGCACGATGTTTTATTTTTGAATTTTGATTCTCGATTGTCGATTGTTGATTATCGATTGTCAATTCGGAATCGTTGATTTTCAATTGTCGATTGTCGATTATTGAATGTCGATTGTCGATTTTCAACTGTCGATTGTCAATTTGCGATTGTCGATTGTCAATTGTCGATTGTCGATTGTCGATCTTCGATTGCCGTTAGTCGATTGTAAATTGTCGATTACAGATTGTCGATTGTCGATTTCCAATTGTCGATTTCCAATTGTCGATTGTCGATTGTCGATTTCCGATTGGCGATTGTCGATTTTCGATTGTTGATTAACAATTTTCGATTGACGATTGTCTATTGTCGATTTTCGATTGTTGATTGTCGAATGCCGAATGTCGAATATCGATTTTCGATTGTCGATTGACGATTTTCGATTGTCAACTGTCAACTGTCAATTGTCGATTGTCGATTGTCGATTGTCGATTGTCGATTGCCGATTGTCAATTGTCGATTGCCGATTGTCAATTGTCAACTGTCAATAGTCGATTGTCGGTTGTCGATTGTCGAGTGTTGATTGTCGATTGCCGATTGTCGATTGTCGATTGTTGATTGTCGATTGTTGATTGTCGATTGTTGATTGTCGATTATCAACTGTCAATTGTCGATTGTTGATTGTTGGTTGTCGATTGTCGATTGTCAACTGTCAACTGTCAATTGTCGATTGTTGGTCGTCGATTGTCGATTGTTGGTTGTCGATTGTCGATTGTCGATTGTCGATTGTCGATTGTCGATTGTCAATTGTCGATTGTCGATTGTCGATTGTCGATTGTCGATTGTCGATTTTCGATTGTCGATTGTCGATTGTCGATTCTCAATTCTCGATTCTTGATTCTCGATTTTGGATTGCCGATTTTTGATTCTCGATTTTCGATTGTCGATTGTCGATGGCCGATTCTCGATTCTTGATTTTCAATTCTCGATTCTCGATTGCCGATTCTCGATTCTGAATTCTCGATTTAGGATTTTCGTTTTTTGTTTCTCGATTATCGATTGACAAATATTATTATCAGATGTCGATTGTCGATTTTTGTTTTCGATTGTCGATTGTTGATTTTCAATTGTCGATTTTCAATTTTCGATTTTCAAATGTCAATTATCGATAGTCGATTGTCGATAATCGATTGTCGATTGTTGATTGTTGATTGTCTATTGCCTATTGTCTATTGTCGATTGTCGATTGTCGATTATCGATTGTCTATTGTCGATGTTCGATTTTCGATTGCCGATTTTCGATTATTGATTATCGATTGTCGATTGTCGATTGCGGATTGTCGATTCTCGATTCTCGATTCTCGATTGTTGTTTTTCAATTCTCGATTCTCGACTTGATTCTCGATTCTGAATTCATGATTTTAGATTTTCGATTTTTTGTATCTCTATAATCGATTCACAATAATTATTATCATTTGTCGATTGTCGATTTAAGAATGTCGGTAGTCGATTTTCGACTGTTCATTTTCGATTGTCGATTGTCGATTGTCGATTGTCGATTGTCGATTGTCGATTGTCGATTGAAGATTTTCGATTATTGATTGTCGATTGTCGATTGTCGGTTGTCGTTTCTCTATTCTCGATTCTCGATTCTCGATTCTTCATTCTTTATTCTTGATTCTCGATTCTCGATTCTTGTTTTAATTCTCGATTCTCGATTCTCGATTTCACATTTTCGTTTTTTGTTTCTCGATAATCGATTGACAATAAATATTATCAGTTGTCGATTATCAAATTTTCGATTGTCGATTTACGATTTTCGATTGTCGATTGTCAATTGTCGATTATCGATTGTCGATTGTCGATTGTCGATTGTCGATTGTCGATTGTCGATTGTCGATTGTCGATTGTCGATTGTCGATTGTCGATAATCGATAATCGATTATCGATTATCGAATGTCAATTGTCGATTGTCGATTGTCGATTTTCGATTGTTGGTTGTCGGTTGTCGATTGTCGATTGTCGATTGTCGATTGTCGATTGTCGATTGTCGATGGTCTATTTTCAATTGTCGATTTTCGATTGTTGATTTTCCATTCTCGATACTGGTTTTCTGATTTCCGATTCTCGATTGTCGATTCTCGATTCTCATTATTTCATCAATTTTTTTAATACACTTTTAGATTAATTTAGATCTATCAGGCAATGTTGTCAGATTTTTTCATTGTCGATTGTCGAGTGTCGATTGTCGATTTTCGATTGTCGATTGTTGATTGTCGATTCTCCATTGTCGATTGTCGATTGTCGATTGTCGATTGTCGATTGTCGATTCTCGATCCTCGATCCTCGACTCTCGATTCAAGTTTCTTGATTTTTGAAACTTAATTGATTGTTGATTGTTGATTGTTGATTTTTGATTTTTGATTGTCGATTATCGATTGTCGATTATCGATTGTCGATTATCGATTGTCGATTGTCCATTGTCAATTGTCGATTGTCGATTGTCGGTAATAGATTGTCGATTGTCGATTGTTGATTGTCGATTGTCAATTGTCGATTGTCGATTGTCGATTGTTGATTGTCGATTGTCGATTGTCGCTTGTCGATTGTCGATTGTCGAATGTCGAATGTCGATAGTCGATAGTCGATTGTCAATTGTCGATGAACGATTGTCGACTGTCGATTGGCGATTGTCGATTGTCGATTGTTGATTGTCGATTATCGATTGTCGATTGTAGATTCTATATTTTCAATTGTCGATATGTAGTCGATTGTCGATTGTCGATGAACGATTGTCGACTGTCGATTGGCGATTGTCGATTATCGATTGTCGATTGTCGATTGTCGATTGTCGATTGTCGATTGTCGATTGTCGATTGTCGATTGTCGATTGTCGATTGTCGATTGTCGATTGTCGATTGTCGATTGTTGATTGTCGATTGTCGATTGTCGATTAGCGATTGTTGATTGTGAGTTGTCGACTTTCGATTGCCGATTATCAAGCATTTTTCATCGATTGTTGATTGTCTATTAACGATTGTCGATTGTCGATTGTCGATTGTCGATTGTCGATTGTCGATTGTCGATTGTCGATTGTCGATTGTCGATAGTCGATTGTCGATTGTCGATTGACGATTGTCGATTGTCATTTCTCGATTGTCGATTTTCGATTCTCGATTGTCGATTGTCGATTGTCGATTGTCGATTGTCGATTGTCGATTGTCGATTGTCGATTGTCGATTGTCGATTGTTGGTCGTCGAATGTGAATGTTAATTGTCGATTGTCGATATTATATTATCGATTGTCGATTTCGAATGTCGATTGTCGATTGTCAATTGCCGATTGTCGACTGGCGATTGGAGATCTCGATTCTTGATTGTCGAATGACGATTGTCGATCGTCTATTGTGATTGTTAATTGTCGATTGTCGATTGTCGTTAGACAATAGTCGAATGTCAAATGTCGATTTTCGATGGTCGATTTTCGATTGTCGGTTTTCGATTGTCGATTGTCGATAGTCGATTTTCGACTGTCGAATGTCGATTGTCGATTGTAGATTTTCGATTGCCGGTTGTCGATTATCGATTGTCGATTTGACAATAACTATAATCAGTTGTCGATAGTCGATTGTAGATTATCGATTGATGATTTTCGATTTTCGTTTGTCGATTGTCGATTGTCGATTATCGATTGTCGATTGTCGATTGTCGATTGTCGATTGTCGATTGTCGATTGTCGATTGTCGATTGTCGATTGTTGATTGTCGATTGTCGATTGTCGATTAGCGATTGTTGATTGTGAGTTGTCGACTTTCGATTGCCGATTATCAAGCATTTTTCATCGATTGTTGATTGTCTATTAACGATTGTCGATTGTCGATTGTCGATTGTCGATTGTCGATTGTCGATTGTCGATTGTCGATTGTCGATTGTTGATTGTCGATTGTCGATTGTTAATTGTCGTTTGTCGATTGTCGATTGTCGATTGTCGATAGTCGATTGTCGATTGTCGATTGACGATTGTCGATTGTCATTTCTCGATTGTCGATTTTCGATTCTCGATTGTCGATTGTCGATTGTCGATTTTGGATTGTCCATTGTCGATTTTCGATAGACGATTGTCGATTGTCGATTATCGATTGTCGATTATCGATTGTCCATTGTCGATTTTCAATAGACGATTCTCGATTGTCGAATGTCGAATGTCGATTGTCGATTGTCGATTGTCGATTGTCGATTATCGATTGTCCATTGTCGATTTTCGATAGACGGTTGCCGATTGTCGAATGTCGAATGTCGAATGTCGAATGTCGATTGTCGATTATCGATTATCGATTTTCATTGTCAATTTTCGATTTTCTATTGTCAATTGTCAATAGTCAATTGTCGATTGTCGTTTGTCGATTGTCGATTGTCGGTTTTTGATTGTCGATTGTCGGTTTTTGATTGTCGATTGTCGTATGTCGATTGTCGATTGTGGATTGTTCATTGTCGAATGTCGATTGTCGATAGCTGATTGTCGATAATTGATTGTCGATTCCCGATTGTCGATTATCGATTGACAATTTTCGTTTGTACATTGTCGATTGTCGATTGTCGATGGTCGATTGTCGATTGTCGATTGTCGATGGTCGATTGCCGATTGTTAATTGTCGATTGTCGATCTTCGATTGTCGATTGTCGATTGTCGATTGTCGATTTTCGATTGTCGATTGTCGATTGTCGATTGTCGATTGTCGATTGTCGATTGTGTCAATTGTGTCGATTGTCGATTGTCGATTGTCGATTGTCGATTGTCGATTGTCGATTGTCGATTGTCGATTGTCGATTGTTGATTGTCGATTATCAATTGTCGATGGTCGATTCTCGATTGTTGATTGTCAATTGTTGATTGTCGATTGGCGATTGGCGATCGTCGATTGTCGATTGTGGATGGTCGATTGTTGATTGTTGATCGTCGATGGTTGATTTTCGATTGTCAATCGTCGATTGTTGATCGTCGATTGTTGATTGTCGATTGCCGATTGTCGATTGTCGATTGTCGATTGACGACTGTCGATTGTCGATTGTCGATTGTCAATTTTCGATTGTCGATTGTCGATTATCGATTGTCGATTGTCGTTTGTCGATTGTCTATTCTCGATTGTCGATTGTTGATTTTCGATTGTCGACTGTCGGTTCCCGATTGTCAATTGTCGATTTTCGATTATCTTATGTCGATTCTCGATTGTCGTTTTTCGATTGTCGAATATCGACAGTCGATTTTATATTGTCGATTCTCAATTTTCGATTGTTGATTGTTGATTGTCGATTATCGATTGGCGATTGGCGATTGTCGATAGTCGATTGTTGATTGTCGATTGTCGATTATCGATAGTCGATTCTTGATTGTCGATTGTTCATTGTCGATTGTCGATTGTCGATGGTCGATGGTCGATTTTCGATTGTCGACTGTCAATTGTCGATTGTCGATTGTCGATTGTCGATTGTCGATTTTCGATTGTCAATTGTTGATGGTCGATGGGCGATTTTCGATTGTCGATTGTCGATTGTCGATTGTCGATTCTCGATTGCCGATTGTTCATTGTGGATTGTCGATTGTCGATGGTCGATGGTCGATTTTCGATTGTCGACTGTCAATTGTCGATTGTCGATTGTCGATTGTCGATTGTCGATTGTCGATTGTCGATTGTCGATTGTCGATTGTCGATTGTCGATTCTCGATTGCCGATTGTTCATTGTCGATTGTCGATTGTCGATGGTCGATGGTCGATTTTCGATTGTCGACTGTCAATTGTCGATTGTCGATTGTCGATTGTCAATTGTTGATGGTTGATGGGCGATTTTCGATTGTCGATTGTCGATTGTCGATTGTCGACTGTCGATTGTCGATTGTCAATTGTTGATGGTCGATGGGCGATTTTCGATTGTCGATTGTCGATTGTCGATTGTCGATTGTCGATTGTCGATTGTTGATTGCCGATTTTCCAATCTCGATTCTCGATTGTCGATTTTCCAATCTCGATTCTCGATTGTCGATTTTCCAATCTCGATTCTCGATTCTCGATTTTCGATTCTCGATTCTCGATTCCCGATTTCCGATTCTCGATTCCCGATTCTCGATTCTCAGTATTTCAACAAAATTCTTAATACATTTTTAGATTAATTTAGATCTATCAGGCAGTGTTGCCAGATTCTTTTCATTTAAAAAAACAGCTGTATTTGCCATGTCGGAACTTTTTTTCTCTTTACTCGTATTGTCGTGCATTCTTCGGCAAAATTGAAGCCATTTAATTTCCCAGTGTGCTTCAAATATCGAATTTTGTGTGACATCGCATGAGAAAGAAATATTCAAAAAAAAAAACCGAGAAGTTACATTCTTCGAGTGTTTCCATATGAAACTTCAAACCAAAACCCGGGAACCTCAATTTAATTTGAACAAATTCTTTAATTCTGTCTTTTTCAGTGTAGTAACCTTTATAATGAGGTTTAGTGTGAACTGTTTTAAATTTTGTTCTTAGGCCTCTTGCAAAATTGTAGACCTATTCTTTGAACATTTTTAAAATCTAGTCCAGTTTTAATCGATTCAATAGTGTAATTTACATGATTTTTTAATAATTTTGGGTCCTCAATTAGGTACATGAATACACTATTTCACTGTTTTAAATTGTTTTGTTTTTCATAACCACTCTCGCATAAAAAAAAAGCACTGAGGAAGAAAAATTATTCTCGTTTTTTTAATTCCGTGTCAACATTAACTACTCAATTCTTGGCTCCACGAAAGGAAGTTCCGTTTGTAGGCCTGTGTAATCAAATTTCTATTCTTTAGACGAGGCAGTAGAACAAGTCCTACAATCTAAAATGCTTCTAGCTTTAAAGCTTCGAAAATTTTAAATATCAGGTATCCCGTTGCAGCTTCCTATCAAGGATATTAAGTTACAGCACAAACCTTCCGACGACAATGACGTCACAGAAGTCTCAACTCAACTTAATGAATTTGTGTTTCTGTCCCTTTTTAACGATCACACCCTCTTCCCGTGTCACTGTGATTTCAAACTTTTTCTAATCAATTATCAAAAA
The DNA here is from genome assembly GCF_029784155.1 of Uranotaenia lowii. Taxonomy (NCBI): domain Eukaryota; kingdom Metazoa; phylum Arthropoda; class Insecta; order Diptera; family Culicidae; genus Uranotaenia; species Uranotaenia lowii. Next base: position 15,821,847 of record NC_073693.1, read on the forward strand.
TTATTGAGCTGCTGGAAAGGGACTGCCTGTTTTCCATGCTGCGCCCCCGGGCTCTAAATTCGTCCCCAGATAAGGACGAGGAGCTGGGACGATGGCTGATTAGTAGAACACGATAAGAACAGCCCGTTTTTAGCCGCGAGGACTTTCAGCGCGCAATTCAACTGCGGCGGGACTAAGCAGATTTTGCATCCCACTTGGCATAATAATTAAAGAGGGTGTTTGCTTTTTTATGTTTTATTTTCACTCTCTGGAGCCACCATCACTGCTTTCCACTTAGATCGCTTCTTGGTGGACTTTTTTTTGTCTTTCATTCCGGCCAGTTCATTTACCAACGCTTCGCTTCTATAACTTTCTTAGAATTTGTCGCCTTCGCTCGTCCGGCCAGAGATGATGATGAAGAAAAATCGAAGTCATTGACGCTGGCTGTGGCTTTTTGATAACTGTCCTGACTGGGCCGCTCTCCATTCACGATTGTCCTCAAGGAAAGTGGTCGGTAATCCAGCCAAGAATTGTCACTTCGAATGACAAAATATTGAAATTTTATCCAAATCTAGAGCTGATTGTTTTTGCTCCTTTACAATATTTATCATTTTATTTTTTTTTCTCTGGGATCTTAAACTGTACATAAACATATGGCGATTGTTTTTTTCCTTATGGACACTCTAAACTAGCAACGGATGAACAACTTTTCCATCACGTGGAGCTGTACGACTAAGTCAAGTCCAAGGAGTTTTTCCTCTGCCTCTGCCCTCGTAAATACGGAGAAAGCAAAATTGGCATTAATTAGAATTTAATTAAAATTAATGTCGCTGGTATTAAATTTAAACGAGGGGCGAGAAAGTGAAAGATGAGAAAAGGATGGATTGGTTCGTTACACTAGGATTGAGGTTTCTGGGGCTTTTGCCTTCTCAAGCTGATAAACTCAGTTCAACGCGGAAAAGATGCTAGAGCTAATCGATGTTGATGTTGTTTGATTACTCCAATTGAGAAATTTTAAAAACAGTGTCAAACAATTATTGGAAACATGAAAATATTTACTTCCGAGAAATTCGACATCTGTGATGGAGTTGATTAAAAATTTAAAAAACATTTTTTAGTTGTTATTTCCTAAACCTCAATTCTCAACTCAATGTTCTGAATTTTAAATCCATAATTTCAAATGATAAAGTCTTTATTCAAAATAAAACTGAAGTAAAATGATCTGGGTAACTGACAACAAAACAAGAAAACATCCAGATTTCATCACCAATCGTATCACGTTTTCAACAAAAGCAAAGACATGTCAGAAACTGACTGTTAAGGATCATAAAATGCCGTGAATGCTACCGTGGAGGTGGAGGGGTGAAAACCTCTGGCCTTTGGCTTTGCTGCCGATTTAAGGTCGACCTTTTTTTCGGTGGGACGAGAAAATAAGAAAAAAAAATCCCCAAAAAATAAAGCAAAACAGCAATTTCCACCAGTCTTCCGTTATGGGGTGAGTTTAGGAAATTCGACTGGGATATAAGACAATAAGCGAAACCTGCGAAACAATCCGCAATTCACGCTGTCATGACGATGTGTGACGTAATGTGAGCGATGAAGTCATCTACCAGAGATAACTTGACAAAAAACTTGCAAAAATTAACAAAACTTTACAAAAAGCTATAATTTTTTTTTGTAAAATCTACAAAAATTTACACAGCTACACAAAAATTTACAAAAGTGACAAAAATGACAAAAATGACAAAAATGACAAAAATGACAAAAATGACAAAAATGACAAAAATGACAAAAATGACAAAAATGACAAAAATGACAAAAATGACAAAAATGACAAAAATGACAAAAATGACAAAAATGACAAAAATGACAAAAATGACAAAAATGACAAAAATGACAAAAATGACAAAAATGACAAAAATGACAAAAATGACAAAAATGACAAAAATGACAAAAATGACAAAAATGGCAAAAATGACAAAAATGACAAAAATGACAAAAATGACAAAAATGACAAAAATGACAAAAATGACAAAAATGACAAAAATGACAAAAATGACAAAAATGACAAAAATGACAAAAATGACAAAAATGACAAAAATGACAAAAATGACAAAAATGACAAAAATGACAAAAATGACAAAAATGACAAAAATGACAAAAATGACAAAAATGACAAAAATGACAAAAATGACAAAAATGACAAAAATGACAAAAATGACAAAAATGACAAAAATGACAAAAATGACAAAAATGACAAAAATGACAAAAATGACAAAAATGACAAAAATGACAAAAATGACAAAAATGACAAAAATGACAAAAATGACAAAAATGACAAAAATGACAAAAATGACAAAAATGACAAAAATGACAAAAATGACAAAAATGACAAAAATGACAAAAATGACAAAAATGACAAAAATGACAAAAATGACAAAAATGACAAAAATGACAAAAATGACAAAAATGACAAAAATGACAAAAATGACAAAAATGACAAAAATGACAAAAATGACAAAAATGACAAAAATGACAAAAATGACAAAAATGACAAAAATGACAAAAATGACAAAAATGACAAAAATGACAAAAATGACAAAAATGACAAAAATGACAAAAATGACAAAAATGACAAAAATGACAAAAATGACAAAAATGACAAAAATGACAAAAATGACAAAAATGACAAAAATGACAAAAATGACAAAAATGACAAAAATGGACAAAAATGACAAAAATGACAAAATGACAAAAATGACAAAAAATGACAAAAATGACAAAAAATGACAAAAATGACAAAAAATGACAAAAATGACAAGGCAAAAATGACAAAAATGACAAAAATGACAAAAATGACAAAAATGACAAAAATGACAAAAATGACAAAAATGACAAAAATGACAAAAATGACAAAAATGACAAAATGACAAAAATGACAAAAATGACAAAAATGACAAAAATGACAAAAATGACAAAAATGACAAAAATGACAAAAATGACTCAAAAATGACAAAAAATGACAAAATGACAAAAATGACAAAAATGACAAAATGACAAAAATGACAAAATGACAAAAATGACAAAAATGACAAAAATGACAAAAATGACAAAAATGACAAAAATGACAAAAATGACAAAAATGACAAAATGACAAAATGACAAAAATGACAAAAATGACAAAAAATGACAAAAATGACAAAAATGACAAAAATGACAAAAATGACAAAAATGACAAAAATGACAAAAATGACAAAAATGACAAAAATGACAAAAATGACAAAATGACAAAAATGACAAAATGACAAAAATGACAAAAATGACAAAAATGACAAAAATGACAAAAATGACAAAAATGACAAAATGACAAAAATGACAAAAATGACAAAAATGACAAAATGACAAATGACAAAATGACAAAAATGACAAAAATGACAAAAATGACAAAAATGACAAAAATGACAAAATGACAAAAATGACAAAAATGACAAAAATGACAAAAAATGACAAAAATGACAAAAATGACAAAAATGACAAAAATGACAAAAATGACAAAAATGACAAAAATGAACAAAAAATGACAAAAATGACAAAAATGACAAAAATGACAAAAATGACAAAATGACAAAATGACAAAAATGACAAAATGACAAAAATGACAAAAATGACAAAAATGACAAAAATGACAAAAATGACAAAAATGACAAAAATGACAAAAATGACAAAATGACAAAAATGACAAAAATGACAAAAATGACAAAAATGACAAAAATGACAAAAATGACAAAAATGACAAAAATGACAAAAATGACAAAAATGACAAAAATGACAAAAATGACAAAAATGACAAAAATGACAAAAATGACAAAAATGACAAAAATGACAAAATGACAAAAATGACAAAAATGACAAAAATGACAAAAATGACAAAAATGACAAAAATGACAAAAATGACAAAAAAATGACAAAAATGACAAAAATGACAAAATGACAAAATGACAAAAATGACAAAAATGACAAAAATGACAAAAATGACAAAAATGACAAAAATGACAAAAATGACAAAAATGACAAAAATGACAAAAATGACAAAAAATGACAAAAATGACAAAAATGACAAAAAATGACAAAAATGACAAAAATGACAAAAATGACAAAAATGACAAAAATGACAAAAATGACAAAAATGACAAAAATGACAAAAATGACAAAAATGACAAAAATGACAAAAATGACAAAAATGACAAAAATGACAAAAATGACAAAAATGACAAAAATGACAAAAATGACAAAAATGACAAAAATGACAAAAATGACAAAAATGACAAAAATGACAAAAATGACAAAAATGACAAAAATGACAAAAATGACAAAAATGACAAAAATGACAAAAATGACAAAAATGACAAAAATGACAAAAATGACAAAAATGACAAAAATGACAAAAATGACAAAATGACAAAAATGACAAAAATGACAAAAATGACAAAAATGACAAAAATGACAAAAATGACAAAAATGACAAAAATGACAAAAATGACAAAAATGACAAAAATGACAAAAATGACAAAAATGACAAAAATGACAAAAATGACAAAAATGACAAAAATGACAAAAATGACAAAAATGACAAAAATGACAAAAATGACAAAAATGACAAAAATGACAAAAATGACAAAAATGACAAAAATGACAAAAATGACAAAAATGACAAAAATGACAAAAATGACAAAAATGACAAAAATGACAAAAATGACAAAAATGACAAAAATGACAAAAATGACAAAAATGACAAAAATGACAAAAATGACAAAAATGACAAAAATGACAAAAATGACAAAAATGACAAAAATGACAAAAATGACAAAAATGACAAAAATGACAAAAATGACAAAAATGACAAAAATGACAAAAATGACAAAAATGACAAAAATGACAAAAATGACAAAAATGACAAAAATGACAAAAATGACAAAAATGACAAAAATGACAAAAATGACAAAAATGACAAAAATGACAAAAATGACAAAAATGACAAAAATGACAAAAATGACAAAAATGACAAAAATGACAAAAATGACAAAAATGACAAAAATGACAAAAATGACAAAAATGACAAAAATGACAAAAATGACAAAAATGACAAAAATGACAAAAATGACAAAAATGACAAAAATGACAAAAATGACAAAAATGACAAAAATGACAAAAATGACAAAAATGACAAAAATGACAAAAATGACAAAAATGACAAAAATGACAAAAATGACAAAAATGACAAAAATGACAAAAATGACAAAAATGACAAAAATGACAAAATGACAAAAATGACAAAAATGAAAAAATGACAAAAATGACAAAAATGACAAAAATGACAAAAATGACAAAAATGACAAAAATGACAAAAATGACAAAATGACAAAAATGACAAAAATGACAAAAATGACAAAAATGACAAAAATGACAAAAATGACAAAAATGACAAAATGACAATGACAAAAATGACAAAAATGACAAAAATGACAAAAAATGACAAAAATGACAAAAATGACAAAAATGACAAAAATGACAAAAATGACAAAAATGACAAAAATGACAAAAATGACAAAAATGACAAAAATGACAAAAATGACAAAAATGACAAAAATGACAAAAATGACAAAAATGACAAAATGACAAAAATGACAAAAATGACAAAAATGACAAAATGACAAAAATGACAAAAATGACAAAAATGACAAAAATGACAAAAATGACAAAAATGACAAAAATGACAAAATGACAAAAATGACAAAAATGACAAAAATGACAAAATGACAAAAATGACAAAAATGACAAAAATGACAAAAATGACAAAAATGACAAAAAATGACAAAAATGACAAAATGACAAAAATGACAAAAATGACAAAAATGACAAAAATGACAAAAATGACAAAATGACAAAATGACAAAAATGACAAAAATGACAAAATGACAAAAATGACAAAAATGACAAAAATGACAAAAATGACAAAATGACAAAATGACAAAAATGACAAAATGACAAAAATGACAAAAATGAACAAAAATGACAAAAATGACCAAAAATGACAAAAATGACAAAAATGACAAAAATGACAAAAATGACAAAAATGACAAAAATGACAAAAATGACAAAAATGACAAAATGACAAAAATGACAAAAATGACAAAAATGACAAAATGACAAAAATGACAAAATGACAAAATGACAAAAATGACAAAAATGACCAAAAATGACAAAAATGACAAAAATGACAAAAATGACAAAAATGACAAAAATGACAAAAATGACAAATGACAAAAATGACAAAATGGACAAAAATGACAAAAATGACAAAAATGACAAAAATGACAAAAATGACAAAAATGACAAAAAATGACAAAAATGACAAAAATGACAAAAAATGACAAAAATGACAAAAATGACAAAAATGACAAAAATGACAAAAATGACAAAAATGACAAAAATGACAAAAATGACAAAAATGACAAAAATGACAAAAATGACAAAAATGACAAAAATGACAAAAATGACAAAAAATGACAAAAATGACAAAAATGACAAAAATGACAAAAATGACAAAAATGACAAAAATGACAAAAATGACAAAATGACAAAAATGACAAAAATGACAAAAATGACAAAAATGACAAAAATGACAAAAATGACAAAAATGAACAAAAATGACAAAATGACAAAAATGACAAAAATGACAAAAATGACAAAAATGACAAAATGACAAAAATGACAAAAATGACAAAATGACAAAAATGACAAAAATGACAAAAATGACAAAAATGACAAAATGACAAAATGACAAAAATGACAAAATGACAAAAATGACAAAAATGACAAAAATGACAAAAATGACAAAATGACAAAAATGACAAAAATGACAAAAATGACAAAAATGACAAAAATGACAAAAATGACAAAAATGACAAAAATGACAAAATGACAAAAATGACAAAAATGACAAAAATGACAAAAATGACAAAAATGACAAAAATGACAAAAATGACAAAAATGACAAAAATGACAAAAATGACAAAAATGACAAAAATGACAAAAATGACAAAAATGACAAAAATGACAAAAATGACAAAATGACAAAAATGACAAAAATGACAAAATGACAAAAATGACAAAAATGACAAAAATGACAAAAATACAAAAATACAAAAATTACAAAAATTACAAAAATTACAAAAATTACAAAAATTACAAAAATTACAAAAATTACAAAAATTACAAAAATTACAAAATTACAAAAATTACAAAAATTACAAAAATTACAAAAATTACAAAAATTACAAAAATTACAAAAATTACAAAAATTACAAAAATTACAAAAATTACAAAATTACAAATATTACAAAAATTACAAAAATTACAAAATTACAAAAATTACTAAAAGTACAAAAATTACAAAATTACAAAAATTACAAAAATTACAAAAATTACAAAATGACAAAAATGACAAAAATGACAAAAATTACAAAAATTACAAAAAAATATAAAAATAATAAAAAAATACAAAAATTGCAAAAGTTGCAAATACTACAAAAATTATATAAATTTGGAAAATTACAAAAATTACAAAAATGACCAAAATAACAAAAATTACATAAATGACAAAAAATTACAAAAATTACAAAAATTGCATAAATTACAAAAATGACAAAAATTACAAAAATTACAAAAATTACAAAAATTACAAAAATTACAAAAATTACAAAAATTACCAAAAATTACAAAATTACAAAAATTACAAAAATTACAAAAATTACAAAAATGACAAAAATGACAAAAATGACAAAAATTACAAAAATTACAAAAATTACAAAAATTACAAAAAATACAAAAATTACAAAAATTACAAAAATTACAAAAATTACAAAAATTACAAAAATTACAAAAATTACAAAAAATTACAAAAATTACAAAAAATACAAAAATGACAAAAATGACAAAAATGACAAAAATGACAAAATGACAAAAATGACAAAAATGACAAAAATGACAAAAATGACAAAAATGACAAAAATGACAAAAATGACAAAAATGACAAAAATGACAAAAATGACAAAAATGACAAAAATGACAAAAATGACAAAAATGACAAAAATGACAAAAATGACAAAAATGACAAAAATGACAAAAATGACAAAAATGACAAAAATGACAAAAATGACAAAAATGACAAAAATGACAAAAATGACAAAAATGACAAAAATGACAAAATGACAAAAATGACAAAAATGACAAAAATGACAAAATGACAAAAATGACAAAAATGACAAAAATGACAAAAATGACAAAAATGACAAAAATGACAAAAATGACAAAAATGACAAAAGACAAAAATGACAAAAATGACAAAAATGACAAAAATGACAAAAATGACAAAAATGACAAAAATGACAAAAATGACAAAAATGACAAAAATGACAAAAATGACAAAAATGACAAAATGACAAAAATGACAAAAATGTCAAAAATGACAAAAATGTCAAAAATGACAAAAATGACAAAAATGACAAAAATGACAAAAAATGACAAAAAATGACAAAATGACAAAAATGACAAAAATGACAAAAATGACAAAAATGACAAAAATGACAAAAATGACAAAAATGACAAAAATGACAAAAATGACAAAAATTACAAAAATTACAAAAATTACAAAAATTACAAAAATTACAAAAATTACAAAAATTACAAAAATTACAAAAATTACAAAAATTACAAAAATTACAAAAATTACAAAAATTACAAAAATTACAAAAATTACAAAAATTACAAAAATTACAAAAATTACAAAAATTACAAAAATTACAAAAATTACAAATATTACAAAAATTACAAAAATTACAAAAATTACAAAAATTACTAAAATTACAAAAATTACAAAAATTACAAAAATTACAAAAATTACAAAAATTACAAAAATGACAAAAATGACAAAAATTACAAAAATTACAAAAATTACAAAAAAATATAAAAATAATAAAAAAATACAAAAATTGCAAAAGTTGCAAATACTACAAAAATTATATAAATTTGGAAAATTACAAAAATTACAAAAATGACCAAAATAACAAAAATTACATAAATGACAAAAATTACAAAAATTACAAAAATTGCATAAATTACAAAAATGACAAAAATTACAAAAATTACAAAAATTACAAAAATTACAAAAATTACAAAAATTACAAAAATTACAAAAATTACAAAAATTACAAAAATTACAAAAATTACAAAAATTACAAAAATGACAAAAATTACAAAAATTACAAAAATTACAAAAATTACAAAAATTACAAAAAATACAAAAATTACAAAAATTACAAAAATTACAAAAATTACAAAAATTACAAAAATTACAAAAATTACAAAAATTACAAAAATTACAAAAATTACAAAAAATACAAAAATGACAAAAATGACAAAAATGACAAAAATGACAAAAATGACAAAAATGACAAAAATGACAAAAATGACAAAAATGACAAAAATGACAAAAATGACAAAAATGACAAAAATGACAAAAATGACAAAAATGACAAAAATGACAAAAATGACAAAAATGACAAAAATGACAAAAATGACAAAAATGACAAAAATGACAAAAATGACAAAAATGACAAAAATGACAAAAATGACAAAAATGACAAAAATGACAAAAATGACAAAAATGACAAAAATGACAAAAATGACAAAAATGACAAAAATGACAAAAATGACAAAAATGACAAAAATGACAAAAATGACAAAAATGACAAAAATGACAAAAATGACAAAAATGACAAAAATGACAAAAATGACAAAAATGACAAAAATGACAAAAATGACAAAAATGACAAAAATGACAAAAATGACAAAAATGACAAAAATGACAAAAATGACAAAAATGACAAAAATGACAAAAATGACAAAAATGACAAAAATGACAAAAATGACAAAAATGACAAAAATGACAAAAATGACAAAAATGACAAAAATGACAAAAATGACAAAAATGACAAAAATGACAAAAATGACAAAAATGACAAAAATGACAAAAATGACAAAAATGACAAAAATGACAAAAATGACAAAAATGACAAAAATGACAAAAATGACAAAAATGACAAAATTTACAAATTTAAAAAAATGACAAAAATAAAAGAAATGAAAATGTAAACAAAAATACAAAAGTTAATAAAAAACAACAAAAAATTCTAAATTTCAAATTTACAATAAATTTACAATAGATTTACAAATATCACCAGAATTCCAAAAGAATCATTCAAAAATCATAACAAAATCACACCAAAAAGCTCGACAATATCACTTCAAAATTGCACATAATCACACTGAAATCACATTTAATTCAAAATTCTTATCAAAATCCCAAGAAAATCACAATAATATCACAAAAAATATACCTTATATCAAAGAATTGTTTTTTTTAATATCAATCAAAAATCATTTAAAAATGTTCTTAGAAAATCAAACAATGAAATGAAAATTCACATTTGAACCTAAAAATTATTGTACAGAAATCACAAAAATTAACACACATCAAAACTTTGAAAACGAAAATTTAAAAAATTAAATTTAAATAATGATTTCATCACATAACATTATTCTAGAGGAGGAAGATCATAAAATTTCAAACAGCTATTATTTTCAAAGATGTTATTTGCTTTGTTGCATTCTGTGTCTTCTGATATCTTTAAGCTATAAATTGTGAAAAGAGGCAGCAATGGCTGCCCTCTTTTTAGCGAGCGAAGTTAACCGAATGACCTTCCAGATTCGCGAACAGTAAAGAGAATCCACAACCAACAACCGGATGAAAACCGCAATTATATCTCACAACAATGTGATATTTCTCGTGCACGTCAATCGTCGTTCTTCTGAGGGGGCGAGGTGAGGGTGAATTTTTTGGTTGAAGGAGCAACGAAACAAAAGGCAGGAAATTTGGACCCCCTATTTCGCATCGTGCAAAAAGGGACCAAAAATGCGAAAATCAAATGCGCGGATTTTCCGGAGTCAGCCTGAATGTATGCTGCGTTTTGAAATCGCTGCTGTCTGCCATTGTTCAATACCTACTACTGGCAAAGAGATATTCCACGTATCTAGATGACGACGAGGACGACGATGGAGCTGACGATGATGATAATGATGATGGTGATGGGTATTTTGGGGATTATCAAAATTGCCAAGGGTTATATTTATAGCCATTGAGGGAACCCATTCAACGGACCATTTCCGTTTGACGCCGCCGCCTTTGTAAAAACCTACCGGAGCAGGATATGAGCTCTAACGACTACTGATGACTACTCGGTCATTTTTACAGCTCCTGGTGGATCAGTTTTTTTTGCTTTTGGTTGGGTTTCGTGAATTTTCGTTTAATATAAATGCTGTTTAACTTTTATTTTCGCTTCTAGTTTTTTTTTGGAACTAATCTCTTTAAACATATTTCTTCTTTTTTCAGACCTAAGCAACATAGCGCCTGAAATTTAGCAACATGTAGTGTTTCCATTACATCTCCACCATCCATCATCCGTTTTTTTAAAGAAAAAAAACAAGCCACACCACCAACCATGGAAGAAACCCGGCGCTCCCGGAAGGACCTCAAGAAGAGCCATGCCGACTCGTGGCCCAGCCGGACTTCGCTGCCGGCCAGCCCCAAGATCATCAAAACCACCGAGGACGATCCGGACAGTGAGGTGTTCGATTACTGTCAGTCATCTTCGTCGCACACCGGAACCACCCCCACGATGACGTCCTCCTCAAGTGGGGCGGTCCAGTACGAGTACGGTGCCATCAGTCCCCGGTTCGAGCGTAAGTCCCCACTGTTTTGGATCCATCTTCAATTCAAATTAAATGCATTTTCTTCTGCAATTTTCTTTTTCGAACCCTTACAGGAAATCGGTTTGAGTTTTGCTATCCGACGGTGTCGAAGGAAGATTTCTCCAACAGCATATCGCTGGACAATCAGGACATGGAGCGGAAGAAGAAGAGGATTTATCCGAGCAAAACGCCGGAGAATTCACTGGAAAAGTAAGTTTGAATTTTTGGAATTACTGACTTTTTATTTTCTTTTGCGCCTGTATTAATCGTCAGTATAAACATGTGGCGCTAAGCATAAAAAATCAAAGATAGTTTTGGTAAAGCGTGCATAACATTGTATTTGCTGGCGTTATCGAAATTTACTTTCAAATCTGAATTTAAGACACTTATAAATTGAAACATGAAGAATCGTTTGACAATCCACAACTTAAAATTGATGATTTTGACACTTGCACCACTGACTGGACACTCGAGTTCGTTTGTTGGATAATTTTTCCAGCAGTACGCAATGTCGATTCCAAAGTGCGCATCGATCACTTTTGAAGAAATGCTATCCCAGTTGGAAAGTGCCAGCCGTCTTTAAAGGAAAAATAGGATATTTCGACGATCCAATCGGGCTTAAAAGGTGAATTTTTCTTTCGGGGAATATCTTTTGTCCATCTTTTGTCAAATTTTACAGGTTCGCAATGCTGTCAGTAGGAGGCTAAATCTACTGAAGCGATTTGCGTGAAACTTGGCATATGAGGTTTTTGGAGGCCGGGGAAGGTTCCTATAATAGTTTAGAGCCCCTCGCTCTTTCTGCAAGGGGAGAGGGGGTCGCTCATATAAAAGTAATAGATCTTCATAACTCGAGAACTGATTAAGCAAATCAAACCAAACTTGGCATGGGATGGTACTTGGGTATGAGGAATGTTTCTAAGAATATTTGGTACTCCTCTCTCCTTTCAGTAAGAGATAGGAAATGGGGAGGGGGCCTACCTTACAATTTTTTACATAACTGGAGAACTAATAAAGGCAATGACCAAATCTGGCAAGGGAGAGTAGTGGAATACGAGAAATTGTTCTATGATTATTTCAGACCCTTCCCTCCGTCCAGTGAAGATACAAAAGGAAGAAAGGGGGCTTTCACACCTTTTTTATTGCATAACTTGGAAACTATTCGATCAAATGAAACCAAATTTAGCTTGAAAGGGTTTTTGGATACGATAAATAGTTCTATGAATATTTTTACCCCTCCTTCCCTTAGAAGATAGAAAGTGGGGAGGGGCCTCCTTTACAATTTTCAGCATTACTGGACAACTAATCAAGCAAATAGAACCAAATTTTTCGTGTGAAGTTATTTTGTTACGACAAATGTTTCTATGATATTTTGAGAACCCTACACACTATTAATTTTTTTATGTAAATTTATGTCAAAAAGGATGCACAAAAAAGAAGCATAATTTTTGACATAAAATTACACTGGAAAACACAGAAACGCTTGAAGACATAAAATTTCCGGCTTTAATAGAATAACACATTCGTCATAATATTACATCATCAATGATGTAAATTTATGTCAAGTTTGACGCATAAAAGCGTAGCATCTTTTTTGACATAAATTTAGATTATTTATGATATAATATTACATCGTACATTCTAATAGGTAAATCATTCTACTGAATCAAAGCAATCGAAAAATTCTTTTTTATTACAACAAGATATAATAAAAAAGTACAGATATTTGTAGTTCGACAGCAAACTACTATCTCCTTCAGTAAGCGTTTTCGATCGAAAACTGAAACTGAAGAAGAGGGTAAGTTGCTATCGAAATACCGGTATCTGAACTTATCCTATAGCTTGGTTGAATTAAAAAAAAAACCTTTCGATTGCTTCGATTCAGCGTGGTATACCTATATTTTTTATCATAGGAGCTTTCGGAGACACAATGTTTAGAAGCATATATTTCATTTTATTATTCATACTTTTATTTTTTTTCTACAGCCTATTCCAGAAAATACTAAAAGTAACTGGATTACCCGATGGTTACCTCAAGAAAGATGCACTCATCCCTACGGGATGGAGAAAGCTTATCATCATGATTGTTCTTCGTACGTTCACTCCTTTTGGTTACCTTTCTGGAGAGGAGCTGTGGTTAAGTGGAATCATCCGCTGGGTTGCAGCTGCTAGAAATGAGAGAATTTTATGTCAATTCTGGGAATACTTTAACTACAACAATTATATTTGTCTTACTACCTACTTCTGTTATCAAAAGCGTAAGAGGTAATCGCCTATTTCAAACGAAAGAACACTTTCCCGTGACAATTCGCACCAAAATAGAATGCACTCGTTTTGTTTTGTTTTTGTTTCTGCGTACACAGAAAGAAAAATGTAATTTTCCATTGCACTTTTTCGCAGCCTCGTCACAGAAAATATGAAAAAGAGTATAGCATCTTGACATTTGCGATGAAATTAACGTGCAATTTCATGTAAATCTCAGTATCGCAACCTTCGTCCGTATTTTGTTTTACCTGTTTGTGTGCTGTTTGTTTTTGTTCGAGTTGGAGCCTCCTCCCGGAGGTAGTGGGCACAGAGTTATTCAGTATGGTAAGTCAAAATAAATTAAAATATAGTTTTAAGAAGAAGTTACAATGTTGATTAACTTGTACCTTTTGTTTTTTTTGCAGACGTTCGATAGTTGCCTTCGATCTCCTGTCGTTGTCGTTTCCGTCGTTGAGGGAATCGAACAACATCAACCGGCGTTTTGAGAAAATGAATAGTGTGCAATGTGTAGTGATCAATTCGAGTTATATGTTTGTTTGTTCTATGAGATGTAGTTATTGTTTTGAAAAATAAAAGTATTATAAAAGAAAGCCCGATCTTTTTCTTATTGGATAAATAGCCATATACACCTGAAATGGATGAAACGGGAAACGTAATCCTACATCAAACAACGCAGTAGAATGCGATGGGAAGTTTACATGAAACAAGCAGTGTTGATGCATGTAAATACCCGATTCCTTTCTACCCATGCTATTGCATGTAATGTTACGTGGATTTTTCTAAGTGTGTAGGGTTGCCAAATTGTTATCTCGTACATAATTTTACATCTTCTTAAATTTAAATTTAGGTCCGTTCTATAAGTTTATATTCAATGTGATCGAAAATTACATCTTTGATGGATTAGATCATAAAACAGTTACGTCTTTTGAAAATTATGGCCTTAAGCTTGAGTGTTTGTTAAGTTTAGATTGAAAAAGATGTGAATTTAAATCAATTCCAAATTGAGGCGAAACATAATTAGGTCTTCAAGCGTTTCTGTCTCGAGTAATATTATAAATTTTTTGGTGTGTACGTTCTCCCAGTCGGAAAATCTTCAGGGAAGAGGGTGCGCCCATACAATTTTTTACATCACTCGGGAACTAACCCAGCAAATGGAACGAAATTTAGCTTGGGAGGGTTTTTGAGCACAAGGAATGTTTCTGTAAATATTTGGTACTACTGCCTCCTTCCAGTGGGGGGATAGGAAGGAGAGAGGAGGCCACCTTCAAAATTGTTCGCAAATGGAAATAATTTTAGCATAGGAAAGCATTTGGATACGTTAAATGGTTATTTGCTTTGAGACTTTTTTATTTTCTTCAATTGGAGATACAGTTAGGGAAGAAGGGAGCTCACATACGATTATTTTGCATAAACCAAGAGCTTATCTAACAAATGGAACCAAATATGACATGGGAACAATCGTACAATCGATCAAATGGAACAGAATTTGGCATGGGAGTCTATTTTAATACACGATATGCTTGATCTTGATCCCCTCTTTCAGGTAGGGGATAGTTAGGAAGAGGGGCTCCGATACAAATTTATAGCATTACTTGACAACTAATAAAGCAAACGAAACTCAACTTTGTATGAGAGGGTATTCGAGCACAAGAAATATTTTTTCGGTGGTTTATCACCCCTCCCTTTATTCAGATGAACAATAAAAGTGAGAAGAGGGTTACTCATACAGTTTTTTTTTAATATTTTGATAACTAATCAAGAAAATGGAATCAAATTTGCTTGGAACCATGTTTTTGTACGGGCAATATTTCTTTGATTGTTTAAGACCCCCTTCTCTTACCAGAGGGGAGATATAAACTGGGGAAATGGTCACCCATTTTTTAACTCACGAACTTATCGAGAATGGAGCCATATATGCCATGGGATCGTATTTGTATATAAGGAGTGTTTTCTGATGTTATATGAGACCCCTCTTTCCTTCCATTAGGGATATAGAAATGGGGGATGTAGTCTCTCTCACAATTTGTATAATAATTCGAGAACGAATAGGTAACATAAGTGTCTAATGTCGTTATATTTTTACAAAATATTTTTCTATTATAGTTTGAAAGCAAAGAAATTCAGAGTCACAAAAAGAATTAAACCACGGATTTAGAAAAAAAAAATGAATTAAGATTTCAAAATGAAAAAAATTGCAATTTTGAAAAAAACATAAGAATAATTTTGAAATTGAATTTAAAATTTTGTGCAAATAAATGAAAAGTTAAATAACTAGGTCCTACCACAAATTTCAATAATTTTTAGAAGGTGTAGCAAAGCACACCGGGTCAGCTAGTAAACCATGAAAAGATCGGATTTTTTCAATTGTAGTATAGTAATAAAGAACAGGAATTCAGGAATGAAACAGAATGGATATTCTGAATGTAAACCTTTTTTTTCTTTTATTTGAAACGTTGTATATCTTAAGAAAAAAAGTCATGTAAATCATTGTGTCGCGATGAAAATAGGCAGAATCATGCTTAGTTATAAATATAGTTATATAGTTATAAATTGTCTAGCTAAATAAATAATTGAATAATGTTTGTAATTAATAATCCGTAATCAAATTTAAAAAACTCTGAAACAAACTTCGTACTTGAATAAAAAAATAATAATAAAGAAATAAATTATTAATTAAATGACTCATTCAAAGCACCCTCAACTGGAGAACCGATTTTATTTTTGATTATTCAAAAACAATTTTCACACCATCATAAAAGCTGTTTCCTTAGCTTCATTTTCCATCAAAATTGAGAGCGTTACCGTTGAAATTTAAAAATTTTAGTAAGAAAATAAATTAATTTTAACAGTTATTATTTATTTGAAACATTACTTTTTCAAACCATTTAGAATTATCACTGCTAGTTTACGCTCTAGAATCGGTGGTAAGCTTCTTGAGCATTGTGTCGTCACAAAAATTCTATTGTTTTTCAATTTATGATCCATTCAAACGGCACATATTGTCAAAAATTGGAGTTCTCTTTAAATTTATTAAGAAGAATTCAACGTTCAAGACTTTTTAGCTAAACATTATTATTGTATTTCTTCAGTACAAGTGTAACATAACAATGCGCTTCAAAAAAAGGAATTCAAGTTTTAAATTTTAATGAAACTGGAAAACATTTTTTCGCATAAACGCGGTTTTTTAAAACGTCTCTAATTTAAAAAATAGAAGAAAAAATCGCGCATGTTAAACACTTGATTCTTCGTCTTCTTCACCTAATACCAATATGGCCGAAACTTGTATGCATTCTGGCAAATGAAAAACTTGCGCTCCTCATTTTTCTTTTCAACGTAATATCCATGTGATGAAAACGCAAAAGATGCAGAAATGAGGAAAGTTGAAGCGTGCAGGCATCAAAAGCTTCTTATCATTAAATAGTGGTAAAGTAGCAATGTTGAATTTCTAAAGTTGAAATAAGAATAAAAGGATTCACCACATCCTAAATTTTTAAAGTTTGACGCCAATTCAAACAGATGATCAAATTTTGCCGTCGTTAACCTTTTTTGCAGAAAATAGTAATTTGTGTGTTGCTTTTTGCTAGCAGACAATCTGTTTATCACAATAGTTACCTACTAAATAAAACTGTTTCAGTTCTTCTTTGGTCTTTGTCAATATTTCACAACTTTAACTAAACAACTTTTATTTTGATCATCAGGTTGATCAGAACGTGAACTATACATTCTTCCCGGGAAGGAGCTCATAGTGAAATCCCGTATCAATTCTATTGAGAACAACCTTCCAATAATCACCTCTGCTTTTTAGTGGTTGCTCTTTTTCATCGTTTCACTTTAATTTATGTTTTTAAAACTTTATTTTAACAAAATTTTTGGGAACGAAGAAAAACACACATTGCGCTTGTTGAACACTTGATTCAAGAATAAACAAACTCTCATTGAAATGACATTTTTTTTTGAAGAATCTCTGTGAATCATAAAGCAGATAGTTATTAGAGTGTCCATTTCCCGGCCATTTTAGCGTTCCCGGGAATCGGGAAATCTGACGATCCTTTTCCCGGGAATTCCCGGGATCCCGGGAAAATTGAAAATGAAGATTTCGACATGGAGTTACTTATTCCTAATTCCTAATTGCAAACTTTTTAAATGCGTCAAAAATTTAATAACCAATTCAAAGACCCAAAAACAAAGTACTATAACCGAAAAACCGGTCTGATTCTTGCTGCAAAAATTTGAAATAATGGAGAAAGATTTCTCACTATCCGTAGAAGTTAGTTTATAGCTAGACTGTTATTTATCGAACATGGTAAATTTTCAGATAACTATCCATTTGTTTAACAATATGTCATTTCTTTGCTGATGATTTTGCTACTGTAAACAGTATTCAAAACGGAGGTTCTAAATGAAGAGCGTTGCAAAATAGAGCATTCAAATTCTTTCCGTATCGTTTACACTAAGTTTTCGATTGGAAAGACATGTTTTTTTCAAATTCCTTCTGTTAATCACACTGACATGACACCTAGAACACAAATTCAACCATTTTCAGGTTATTTTTTGCCAAAGTTTGTAGGTTTGCAAAACCGAAGAATAAATTAACCTGTTTAGCCCAATTTTATCGTAGAAATTGCCTTTTTTTTAAAGTTGCATAGCACTTTCTAACTGGAATAGCATTTCTCAAATCGATCGATGCGCACTCTGGAATTGATATTGCGTACTGTTGGAAAATTTATCCAACCAACGAAATCGAGTTTCCAGTCAGTATGCACGGTGCTTTTATGGAAGATGTTTAAAAGAAAAAATACAGTATCTCTATTTTTTTCAGAAATGAAAAATTTAGCCTTTTCTGAATCACTTTCAGGCAAAATTAAAATATTTGGTCGGTGAGTCCTAATACGTTTTGTTTTTTTTTGAAGATTTGTAGTCCACATTTAGAAATTATTACCTGTAAATTTATTCCAATGCAATGGATTAGTAACTTTTTTCATGGAAAACTTATTTATTTATTTTTACTGAAACATTTTGTCATTCTGAAAATTTTGAGACATTTAACTCAGGAGAAGTATAAAAACGGATTTCTCATCAAAGATATCTTTTAACGTATCGTTAACTATCCAAAATTCATTATCATAATATATTTTTCAAAGCTTAAATTAAGGCAAACGTTTCTACTCCTGAGTGCATTACGATAAGAGTTATCATAAAAAAGTTATAGCGGTACCTAGTCAATAAAATTTCCTCCAGTGTTGCCTCAATCAAAAAATCTAAAAATTATGGATTCAAATGGATTCATATTATTTTAGATAATTCTAATAATTTCAGATAATTTGACCCTCTCAGACTACTGACAGGATTAGCCAGCCAATTTTTAATTTTTTTTTTTAGGATACGAAGATACTTTTTAAGCATTTTTTATGTTAAACAGCTCTGTAGCTAGTTTAAATAAATTTGAAAATTTTTCAAAGTTTTTAATGACATTGTTGAGTTTAATTTGAAGGTATTAAAAGTTAAAACTAAGAAAATTAGCTCCTCTGAAATTATAAAACACTAAAAATATATTTATTTTTTTAAAGATTTCAAGTAGAAAATTTTCAAAAAAATATTTTGTATGGGGGGTCACCGACAAAATATTTTAATTTTCGGTGAAAATGATCCGGAAAAAGCTCTACTTTCTACCCATGCAAAAATTAGCGTTACTGTATTTTTTTTTTCTTTAAGTCCTTCTACGAAACACACCGTGTATGGTCAGTGGTAGAACTATCATTTTCCTTGCTCAGTATGCTTCATTTTTCCAATTTAAATCGTGTAAATTTGTAGTAATTTAGAACATTTTACTGGCTTCGGGAATTCCCGGGATTTTTTAAGCGTTTCCCGGGATTCGGGAATTCCCAATTTTTTCTAATTCCCGGGAAATCCCGGGTAGGACACTCTAATAGTTATCTCAAAGTAGTCGAAGATTCCTTTGAAATCATAGTTCCATTCAGCTAAGAGGTTCTTCAAACCTTCGATTATTAGAGATAGTTATCTGTGTTTTGAATTAAAGTCTTGAATAAAGATCAACTTCTTCAAAGATCAATTTTAATATTAAAAAAAACTGCTTATTGCTTCTATTACTTGCTGGCAATAAGCAAACAGAATAAGTATCCTTGAAATAAATACAATCTGATTCAAAAAATCTTTGAACATAACATATTTGTAGATTAACATTCTCTATCAAGCAAATTCATTAAACTTTCATATAAAATTGTTTTTTAATAAAATGATTCAAAAAAACAGATTTTCATGAAAAAGAATTTTACTAGAAAATCCAAATCAAGTAAAGTATTCGCATCAAATTCCACAAAAGAGACTTTACAATGAATTCTTTAATTGAACAAATAAAAATTTGTATTAGCGCTAAGCTCTATGACGAATTTGGGTAAGATCAGACTACGGGAAGAGCTAAAGCAAAAAACCTGAAACTTATCTGGAATTATATCGATTTTTTTCGGGATCAACATAAAAACAATTTTTTCACCTATAAATATTGGTCCTCTCATTCGTTTTTTTTTCCTAAATTTGAGTTTTCTTAAAGCCTTGATTACGACAACATTTCATCTGAAGAACACATTTCGTTTAAATTTTTGATAAAACATGATCTTTAAAAGTTACTAACAAATCGAAAAATTAACATACAATTTTCCAAAAAAATGGTTCTGCTAACGTTGTGACGTCAAGCTGGAATGGGTCTAATGATTGAAATGCTAGAATGAAAAGGGGGGGGGGGGGCTAGAACCGGGGAAACCAGCACATTAGCCTCCCATTATCGCCTCCCCCTTCCCTGCATCCGGGCTTGCCTTAGGCATTTTAGGTCACGGATTGTTATTGAGCATTTGTAGATTTTTTTATAATATCATGTTATTCGAACAATTTAAGGTCTTATGTATTTGTGACTTTATATTATACAAATTTCTAAAGCGTGGTACAAGCTCAAATTGATTCTTGAACGATTGAAAACGCTATAAATAGCGTTTATGTTAATCTCGTAAATATTTCGTTAAGCGTCCAAACCTTGAATTTGGAACTAATAGATTTACCCAGTATCGAAATTCATAAGAAACATTGGATAATTAATTAAGATGCTCTCGTACCTACCTTTATCGTTTCCGGAAAACAAAACTCCATACGCGCGAACTCTGCCATCCCCGTTAACAACCAAGTGAACCAATTATGGACGCCTCGACGACGTCGGCCAGCTGCAGCTCTACGCGGGCGGCCAAATCTCCGAGCGCCTCGCCCCGCCATTCACCTCGCCATTCACCCCGACATTCGCGCCGACAGCTCAACAGCGAAATAAATATCACCGCCAATCCCGGCTATCAGGTGAGTGAACCATGAACATCCACAAGAAAAATCCACACCATTTCCCTCTAGGGCACGTGTTATTGACAGAAATGATTTTGCACCTGATGTTGGTTTTCATCCGCATCTCCAGCGTTGGCCACAATAAAACATGTATGTTTTTCCTTTCCCCCCGAATCCCGGATTTCTTTGGACAGGTGCTTCGCAATTCCCACTCGACTCTGGACCGAACGTGTTCCGACAGTGTGGTGTCTTTGAACTGCCACAAGTCCACCAGCGATTTGACGACGCAACCGAGCGATCCAACCGGAAGTGGGGGTGGAGCAGCTGCTCCAGGACGGAAGGGTCGGCGAAGGAGCAGCCACAAGGGTGGACTGTACATCCTGGCCAGCCGAAAGAATTCGCGAGATTCGATCAAGAGCGGTGCCTCCAACACGTCCGTGTTTTCCAATGAGGACGTTGGCCCTCTGGCATTTCAGGCATCGGCCCGGGGAAGACAGCGGAGGACGTCCAACTTTTTGGAGCTACCGAGTAAGTTTTCTCACACCCGTCGATGAAATCGATCCAGTTTGGGGGGTTGCCCTAATTGATTGATTACCTAATTCGCAGTTCCGGACCATGCCCGGCCCCGGGTCTGCTCGCTTCCGGAACGGCCGTACAATCCCCGGCAGAGCGACGATCTGTACCGGTTGCGGCATTTCTCCATCAGCAAGGGCACCGTGGTCAACTGTGGGGATTCGATTATTTCACGGCGGTCCCGGAGCAACACCAGCGTCAATTCAACAGCCAGTCGGTAAGTTGAGATTGTATGGTTTATCTCGAGTAACTGATCAAACAAATGGTCATTAACAAGAGAAAGGATCCTCATCTCATTATTTCTCCACATTATGACATTGCTGACATTTTGACTTATTTTACATTTGTGACATTCTTTTACCATTTCTGCATAATTTCTATTATTCACATTTTGCTCCATTTTTTACATTAGGTAGGTATATATTTTTTAATTTCCAGTTAATAGAAAGCTTGTTAATGCCGCTCCGTCATAGAATCTTATACCGATAATTTCACCTCTAAGGAAGTTCATTATTGGAGTAGAGTCTGCTTTGTGGGTGTAGTGGTCATGCATCATTTTGCTTGGAAGCTCGAGTCTTTATGCCAGTAGTGCTTTTCCAATCATATCATCTTTGGTACTCTAGGTACGCTTTTGTGCATTTACGCAGTGCATTTTCGGCTCAGGGATTTGCCAAATTGGTATTGGCTTTTTGTAACCTCTTCTATTGATGTAGGAATAATTCTGGGAAAAATCAATTATATCGGTTTTTCAATTCGATCCTTAGAACTTTTATTTTGATGAACCGGAGATGTTTAGATCTAATTTTGAGGACCGATTAAATTCTTGTCATGCATTTCCATCTGTTTGACATCTTGTCGGAATCGGTGCTCAGAATAAGTTTGAGTTTTACGGAATTTTTGTCTGCAGATATCAATATATTGAATACAAAGCGTTTGAATTTTTATTTTCAACAAAAGCAGCTTCCTCTTGCTTTATCGTTCTATCAGAGATCGATTCTCAAGCTCCAATTTTTTAAATGGATCGATCCAAGGTCCTCTCATCTGAATCGATCCTGGAGATCGATCTTTCCCTGTTGATCGATCAATCCTAATTCCGATAGTTCGCACAATATTTTACCGTTTACTAAACTTTGTGAATTTTTTTTTTACAATAAATATATTTTATTTCATTTTTCATTTTTCTTCTTCCAATGATTTACATTTCAAGTGTTTTGCTTATATGCATCTCATCTTTGTATTAATGTTTGTGTTTTGTTGTATTATTTACAATAAGTAATAATTAGTGTTACAATGATTGTACATTAGTGTTAAGTTATGAATTATTAAAATATAACTACCTACTTACACAAACATTAACCTATATCATCAACTCACGAATAATATCATGCTCAGAAGCAAGGCACCTCTTACCAAATCGTTGGTTATAGTTTTGAAAATTGATGTCCAGAGTATCCATACAAACTTTATCGTGGACTTCGACTGTTCTGGTCCATGGGGGCAGTTTAAGTATCATCTTCAAAACTTTATTTTGAGTGCGTTGGAGCCTTAGTTTGCGTATTTGGGCGCAACTCTTCCATACAGGCACTGCATGCTCAATGACGGGATATATTATTTGCTTATAGATGATTATTTGATTTTCAGTACTCAGCTTGGATGATCTGTTAACGGGTACATGAATCGGATTAAGATGTTGCATTTCGATACTGTTTTCTCAACATGGGATCGAAAGATCAGGTGATTGTCGAGCGTGAGGCCTAGATATATTACTTCGGAGGACCGAATTTTAACGTTGTTTGAAGGGACAAGTTTAGGTGATCTAGAGTGCGGAAACAAGATTGTTTGAGTTTTGGCTGCGTTAATTACTATTTTCCAACTTTGGTAGTATTCCGTTAAAGTGTCTAAACCTCTCTGCAAATTGCGTGCTTAAGTTCGGACAATGCGACCCTTATACATTATAGCGGTGTCATCAGCAAACTGGGACAACATACCACCTTCAGGGAGCTGAGGGACGTCAGCAGTGTAGATATTGTAGAGTATGGGTCCTAGGATACTTCCTTGCGGAACACCGGCCACGATTTTATATTGATCAGAGCTTGCTCCATTCAGGAAAACACGGAACGCTCGACCAGATAGATAGTTTTTAATTATCTTGATGAGATACATTGGGAAATCGAATCGCTGCAGTTTGAACACCAGCCCATCGTGCCGAACATTATCGAATGCCTTTTCAATGTCCAATAAGGCCATTGCCGTTGTTTTGGATACATACCGGTTTCGCTGGATGGTATTATGAACTCGGGTGAGTTGGTGGATTGTGGACCTTTCTTTACGAAATCTAAACTGTTCTTTGGGAAAAATTTTTTGTGTGTCAGCGAACGACAATATACGTTTTTGCACTGATTTTTCGAAGAGTTTGGAAAGAGACGAAAGCAAACTTATAGGTCGATTGCTCTTGGGAATAGAAGGGTCTTTACCCGGTTTAAGCACGGGGATGACCTTAGCTATCTTCCACACTGTGGGGAAATAGCTTAGTTTCAAGCAACGGTTAAATATTTTGGCTGCAAAGGCAAAAGAATTAGGACCTAGGTGCTTGAGCTCAATGTTGAAGGTATTGTCGAAACCGGGGGCCTTCATGTTTTTGGATACTTTCACAATAGCCATCAATTCTTCCGCCGTGATTTGAGACTCGTCGGAAATTATGCTGGAGGAACTACTAACGGAGGCGACACCTTCACAAACAGCACTTTCATGTGGACTGGTGTTTTTTCCCAAATTATGAGATGACACAAACTGCTGACCCAACGCATTCACTTTTTCTTGGGGCGATATCAACAGACCATTATCACCCGAGTCTCCTGGGGAGACTAAAGGAGGCACAGGTTTGAACCTCTTTTTGAGGATTTTAGTTAACTTCCAAAATGGTTTCGAGCAATGACATTTGTCGAAGTTTCTGTTGAAAATCTCTTTTCCGGATGACTATGATCCTCTCCTGGATAACTCTGGTTAAATTTATCATCGTGAGCTTTTTATTTAGGTCACCAGTACGCTGGTACTGACGTCGATAGATATTCCTCAATCGGATTATATGTTTAGTGGTGCTATAGATTTGGAGAGAGGTACTCACCTGAACTAGTTCGGCCGGGACTGTTCTGTTACGGGCTGCCACGATAGCTTGCTGGAGGGATTCCAGCGCCAGGTCCACATCTGCTGGAAGTTCCAAAGCCTGTTCGATGTTGATGTTGGTTTCGACTTGACGTTGGAATTCAGGCCAGTTGGCGCGATGATAATTGTGCCGTGATTGTTGGTTCACCGTTTCAACCCGCGCTCCAAGTTCCATTATTACAGAATAGTGGTCGAAAGATAACTCTTCGAAGACGATGAGTGTTGATGGAGAGGACATGTTGGTCAAGAATATGTCCAGGATGGAGTGGACACCCGATCTGGAAATTCTGATTGGATTATCTGGAGTAATGATATTGTAATGTAAAGTTTCAAAGCCTTCAGCCAAGATGATACCATTCTGATTCCGCCGAAGGTTGCCCCAGGTCTCATGTCGAGCATTCAAATCATCTGTGATGATATATTTTGAACGTCGTCGAGTCAACTTTGCTAAATCCCTGCGTAGTAGGTTGTTCGAGCCATCCCTGGAACTAGTTTGCTTGTGACAGTACAAACAGATTATTGTGATTTGCCCAAGCGATGTGGATACTTCCACACCAATGGCTTCGATGATTTTTAGATTGAAGCCTCTTTTTTGGTACGATCGAGCCTGAGTAATCGATAGTTCGGAAGAAAGATGTTTTGATCGGGCTATAGATGTGTTTCAGTTATTGCTGCGATGTCAACTCCCTATACGTTGAGGAAGTCAAGTAGTTCAAAATGCTTATTCCGCAAGGAGCAAGCGTTCCAATTAAGTATTCTAATAGTTTCACGGTCCATACTTGGTTAGGAGTTGCAGTGCAGCATGGAGCTGTTCAGATCGGGTCTAGCATGATCGGAAAATAATAATCACTTCAGCGACCAACTTCACCAGTTCCTCCGATGTAAACGGAGTTTCATCGTTGTTTGTACCGGACGTCACTCGGGCAAAAGATAAACCTGGTGAAGATGTAGGTAGATTTGCTGCAGCAGTGAGGTGTTGCTGAACGGATTGGCTCGTAGAGGCTACGATGATGGTGCACTCAGACACAGGAGCCCGGGGAAAACGTTGATTGTTGAGGGGAAGTGGGGCCAGGTTCGGGACGATTCTTCGTGGAGGGAGCTGAGGAAACTCAACCACAGAAAGCGACGGGGAGGCTGGCGTTGGGATCAGCAGATGTACGGCGAACCATTGAATAGACCGCTTGCGGCTGTAGACTAATCTTTTCCAGTTCCGATTTCACGACGGAGGCTTCGAATGGAGGCAAACCTCGTAAGACCACTTTCAACTGTTTCGCCGATTGGATGTCATGGGTGTAAAATTGGATTTCACTATTAGTCAAGAACGCACCAACTTGTTGATACTCATTCATGCTTGAAAACAGGATTTTTGTTCCTAAACTGCATAGTTTAATACACAGGCCCAGGTTTTCCTTGGTAAGCGCCATAATACTTTGAAATATACAAGGTAGGCTATTCCGCTCTCTTTCAACGTATTGGTAAGAGGCCCCAAAAAATAGTTATGGAAAAAACTGGCAAATGTATGAAATTTTTCAGAAAATCAATTTTTTTCTTAAAATTGACAATCATTAAAATTATGAGAAAAATATGCATTGATGCATTTTAATGCAACGAACAATATTTGGCTTTTCAAAATCGCTAAAAGTAATATACAACGGGCTTTTGATCGATTTAAAACTAAAATTTGAAGATTATTTTGCCTTGTGTGTTCTTTTTCTTGTGCAGTTTGAACAAAAATTCTAACAAATTTTTATCAATTTTTATCACAGAAATATGAAGTGTTTTACATCTTTATCAAATTTTCAATATAGACAGAAGAAAATATTTAATTGTTTGCTTTCAAAAAAGAGGGACGGTGATGAAAATTTCTCCTGAATGCTCATTATTTATGGTTCAGATCCGAAAATCCAAAGCAAAAAATAGTTTCCGATGAGCCTGAACAATCAACCTTTAATCTGAGGCCCTTTTCAAAGGAATCGAATGGCTATTGACGGAGAAATTTATAATTTTGATTGCCATTCCATTTAAAACTGCCAAATTTTCATAACTATTTTTGTTGCTATGCAAGCATGCTGTGTACATACACGGAGCTTTCAAGTGAGGTTAAGCGCAATAGTTTACCTGTTATTTTCCATGTACTATGGGTAAGCGCGGCCTCCAGTTTGGCGACGTCTTTCAATGGAGTGAAAAATTGAGGCCTACTTTTTCCTTTTTGGGAATAGCAGCTGCACTTTCATGTTCTTCCGGTAACAACGAGAATTGGTTGCTCTGAAGAAGGCGTTTCGTGGCATCATCCAAAGATACTTCCGGTTGGGTTCGAGCTCTATTTGAGGGCCCTCCGGATGGAGGTGCTGTAGAACGGTTACGTCCCATTTATTTTCTTTTGGCGTGCTGCAATAAACACGCCAAAGCAGGCGACGATGACGATGACGTGTCCAACGCGTGAGAATGACGAGAGCGAACGATTTACGTTGTGGTAAAATCAGTGTTCGGCACAAAAGCGCTAATCCGCTATTCGCTAGTTAGTCCGCTAACTTTTCGTTAGCGGATTAATTTTGCCGCTAAGTTTTGAGTGATTTAGCGAATTAAAAAGTTCCGCTATTTTTTGGTTCCGCTAATTGAAAATCGCTAACTCTCATTTATTTGTATCAACATCCCGAATTATAAGTGACAAAATAAACTTTTTGTCATTAATCAAGTTAAGGTGACATTGGGCATCAGTCTGATTGCTTAATTAGACTAGTTGGAGGATTGGGTACTCGAGTTAGAGAAAAGATGTTATTAGTGTCATTTCTCTCTCTTCTAGCACTTTTTTTCGCAGAAAAAGATAACCATAAAAGGTACTAAACAATATAAAACTATTTTTAACATTCATTCATCAACATTTTTCTTCAAATGGTTAAGATATTTACTTTTCACAATACAATTTTTAAGAAATTTTACAGATCAGTTCATATAAAAATAAGATAACATAATCATTGTAGCATTCGTTTTCAGTTCAAATAGAAATTGTATATATGTTTACGTTTGACAATGCTCCTGCAAATTTGAAAAAGGGGAGAACAGTTTTAAGATTTTAAATTATGAGAATGTAAAATAATTCAAAAAAACAACAAAAAGAAATGAATTGCACAAAAGATTGTTTGCAACGAAATTGCATACTATCTACTTTGCACAAAGCAGATAAATTGAGTAAATTTTTAACCTAAATTTAAATAAAAAAAGAGATATCTCCCATCTTTCTACATTCTGTTCTTTTGCTCTTGTAATTGTTCAAAAATTCGTTTTTTTTTTCAAAATAGTAGAACACAGAGAGTTGTTGAAATTCTCATCTTTGACAGATTTTGTTTTGCTCATATAGTTGTATGAAAATTCGATCAATTTATCTAATTTAAAATGAAATACTTGAAACATTATTTATTCCTCCTTGAGGAGTTGGAAAAATCGAGAATTTGATATTTGTTCCGGCCTTTATGTTGTTCAACAGTTAGCGATTAGCGATTAGCGCTTTAAGCTTAAAGCGATAACTTTTTCGGCACATTTAGCGTATTTTATTAGCGATCGCTAACTTTGAATGAGTTAGCGATCTAATTAGCGACGATATTTTTTCAGTTAGCGATGCCGAACACTGGGTAAAATCAATACGAGTAAAAATCTCGGAGCTAAGAGTAAAGTAAACTTTACGGTTCGACTGTCGCGTAACGAATGATAAACTTTGTGATCTCTAAACTATTATTTATGGATTGGATTGGATTGAATTTTGTTTATTTATAGAGGATTTTAACCATCTTTGTCATTCTTTCTTTTTGAAAAAGAAGGTTACGTAGAACTACGCTTTATGTGCTTGATAACTCGCATTCATTAAATAGAACTCAAGCAATAGATTCATACAAAAATACGCATCCATTTGATGCGCAGTTCGTCCTCCACTTCTAAATTCAGCTAAATTCACTAGTCTTCCTCCTGATATAAAAAAAAAGTTGTTCTGACATTTCATGAGAATGTTATCTTTAAACAATACGAGCTAATATCAAAATATCTTCGATGCGTGTGGATTAGAGTGCTCCAAATGACCCTAAATACATATGAAAAAGTTATTCGCTGAAGGCTTCAATTGATCCTAGGCCTAGTACAAGGTCTCATGCCAAATTTGGGCCAGATCAGATCACGGAAAGAAGTCGCTCAACGAGCCTAAGGTTTGTATGGGATTTTGAGACATTTTGTTCGTAAGGAACATGAAAATCCAAGTTTTTATGAATAACTTTGGTCCCTTTCGGCCGATTTCTTTTAAAAACGGTTTTTCTTAAAGCCTAAACTATGAAAAATATTTTATCCGAAGACTGCATTTCGATTCGAGTAAAGATAAAAAAGTTATTAAAGTTCAAAATTGCTATCTTTTTGAAGGGTGATATTCGCTCACTGTTAATGAGAGACACTGCTTCGAACACTTTGACGCAGCAACACTGATAAAAGTTACCCCATTTTTGAAGTCTAATAACTTTTTTAACATAAGTCGAAATGAAGTGCAGTGTTGGGAAGAAATATTTATGGTAATTAGGGCTTTAAGAAAAATTGTTTTTCAAAGAATTCGGCCGAAAGGGACCAAAGTTGTTCATGCAAAACTGGAATTTCATGCTCCTCCCGAACAAAATGTCCCAAAATCCCATACAAACTTTAGGCTCGTTAAGCGACCCTTTCCCGTGATTCGATTTGGCATGAGACCTTGTTCTAGGCCTAGAATCAATTCAAGCCTGCAGGGCATAACATTTCACAAGCTTGAAATTTCCCATACAAATTTGGGGCAGTCTAGTATGGATTTTTTCACACCTTTTAAACAAAACTAGCATTCAATAGTGAGTTTTGAAATAAACAATTGTTTTCTGATTTTCTGCTGAACTTTTCATTTCAATTTTGGCGAAATTATAGCAAAAATGCTACACCTGTAACGGGTACACTATTTACTTGTAAAACCAACAACAGAAATTCTTTGAAAACTTTTAAATTGATTAACTAAGAGCCAATTGGAAACAAAATAAAATGAAGCAATAATAATAAAATTAATTATCTATAAATTACCTTCACTCTAAACAAAAAAATTAAATAAAGATTTCGAAGATCAAAATCAATCGTTGATCAAATAAAATCAACGAAGAAAGTCGAGCGAATAAATCCTCCTGCCATATACGACCCTAGAATAATCATTAACATGATCATCATTAACATCAGAAGCGCACCTGTAGATGTATTTGATAATCCGAATTTTTGGAGTAGAAAGTATGGTTTACAGAGTGATCTTCCAGATGATCACCGACTGCAAACTTGTTGTGCATCAGGTGAATGACCTCTTTCGGGATGCTTTTACTCACCTAAGTTTGGAAGAAAAAATGCTTGATCTTCGAACTCGGGTTTGGAAGGGGAATACAAGGCTGCATTGTAAATTCGCGGAAATGAGAGTTATTGGTTTAACTTCTCGAGGTCTTCGTATCGGGAGTTCCAGTATGAAGTTGAACTAGATTCAAGAAGGCTGATTTCGAATGCGACTTCCTGATTCACTTAATCTTGTAGTTCAGTTGGGTGTAGACCGTTAAATTCGCGTGGAAATTTTTAATAATCCAACCGGTGATTCGTGGACCAGTGTTCCGATTATTAATTAGCCCATTTTTGTGTTTTCCGCTAAGCTACTTAGGTGGAAAAAGCGCAGGAACGTGTAGTTAGTGCTAAAAAGTGTAGGAAAAAGAGCCTACCCAGTTAGGTAAGGTGTGAGAACGCCCGCTCGCCGAACGATACGTGATACGCCGCTTGTTTTTGCGACAGATTCAAGAAGCCCACTACAGCTTCCTCCAGCAGCCGTTACATCGACGAAATCTTCGACCAGCTGTGGCAGCCGGGAGATCTCGGCAAAAAGTTTTCCTGAGCGCCGTAAAGAAGTGGTGCTTAAGCCATCCGCTAACAAAACAGAAGTGTGTCGGGCCTCTCGTTATATTTGGCGCCCAACGTAGGGCACGAACCCACGACCCTGAGATTAAGAGTCTCCCTCGCAGGTTTTCAGTGTCCATCCATTCGGGAATGGTCCGATCAGGAATGTCTCCCGGTGAAGGACTCATCACTACTTCACTTCACTTCGCATCCATAAAGAAAAAAACAGTTGCTTTCTCGATTTAAAAC
The DNA here is from genome assembly GCF_029784155.1 of Uranotaenia lowii. NCBI lineage: Eukaryota > Metazoa > Arthropoda > Insecta > Diptera > Culicidae > Uranotaenia > Uranotaenia lowii. Next base: position 15,853,191 of record NC_073693.1, read on the forward strand.
GAGCACACTCTTGAAAGTGCGACTGATCATCTCGAAGGCAGTGAGTGAACTGAAGCCCCCTCAAGTACCTTTCAATAATTGTTTCAATTTTTTCTTTTTACTTATCTCCGGGAAATACAGGCGAGATTTTCAACGAAAAGTTTCTAGTTGAAAACCTGTCAGATAACCGAACTAAAGGGTTCGTTTTGCTGTCCATTGAGAAAGTTTTCAAATTATTTCCACACAAGCAGTCCAAATATTTTGCGCACGATTTGACCATCATATTTTGTTAATTTTACCAGTGGTCAGCTTTTCTTCCTTGTAGAAATTAAGTAAGGGCTATTTAAAAGAAAGCTAGATGAACCAGTCAGAAAAAAATTGACTTTTTCATTAATTCCTCTACTAATATTTTCGGACTGAGCTTGAAAAAACCTCTCACATTCTCTCACTACATGGAATCAATTATCTTCACATTTATGCAAATTTCAGCACACTATTGGATCCTCTAGGACGTCCTAAACAACTACCATGTGAATTTTGGTCGAATAGTTGATTTCCAGCTGTCCCTCGATCCGAAAAATTTATCAATAACCTTCAGTATTGGACGCTATCTCAAAAACCACTTGACAGATTGTCACCAAATTTTATACACGAACACATTACATTACTAGATAACTTCACTAAAAACTTCATCAGTTTCCATTCATGCATTCAGAAGTTATTCACAATACAAAATGTTGCATTTTTTTTCGAATACACTCCTTTTCCATTTAAGTCAATTTTTTATGAGACAGCTCTTCTCCGGTGGAAGGCGCTTGTAACGCCTAAAAAAAGAAAAAAAAAGCTTGGTTATTGATTGTTTAAGAAGAGCAATATTGTTCGAGATAGAGAAGAAAAAGAGAAATCGAAAGAGGGAAAATGGAATAGAGAGTTTTATAATAACAGCTACTAAAAAAAAATTTGAACATTTAGAGAGTGATAAAGAACATAAATAGTGAAAAAAGATAAATACAGTTAAACATTGAGATTAAAAATACAGAAAAGAATGCAAAAGAAAATTACTAGAACAAAGAACAAGTTAAAAACATTAAAAGGAGTTGGTGTAGGCAAGATAAAGAGGCACAGAAATGGGAAAAAGAAGATCATTTAAGAAACAGATTATGCAGAAAAGTAAAAAAACTAAAACCAAATGACAAAGACAAAAACAGATAAGCTAAAGAACCAAAGAGTGAAGAAAAGAATAAAACAGAGGAAAAAAATAGAGAAAGAAATTATGAGAATTTTAAACCTTTGATGTTGAAAAAGAAAGTAAAATTCATTGCTTTATATTCTACTACATTAAAAAAAAAAGAGCAACATTAACAATCTTTAACAGCATTCTAACTAATTTAAACTTTCGAATTGTTGAAAAAAAAATCAAAAAGTGAAGTTATATGTTGAGAATTTATCAAATCGACCTCATAAAATCTTCATAACTTCCAATGAAATGAATCAATTAATGTTAAGATCGTCTTAGCATAACAGATTACATCCAGAAAGCAATCAATGATTTCCTTCGAATTTGACTCCTTTGGCTTATTCTGATTCAGACACCGTTTTTCCGAAAATTTTGCGAAATAACGAATTCCGAATAAGAATTCGTAACCACATCCAAATTCAACGGAAAACATTAATTGCCTTCTAGATTTAATACTTCTGCTATTTTCAGAATTCATCATGAAGCGATGAAAATAAACTTTCTGTTTAACACAAACGATTCTTTCTTAGGAAAAGCGTCTACCGAAATGAGACTGTTCTATGTATTGTAGCCCTCAAAGTTTCTTCAAAAGAATTACTCATCAAGAACTTCCATTGAAAAACCATTCCTCCGAAATACTTTTTCATGGATCCGTTAGCTCTACAAACTTTGATCAACTCTTATCCAGATATGATTGTAACGATTTAGTAATTTGATATTCATTTCGTTCTTCATGTGAAACTGAATAGTCGTTCAATGTACAATATGTCAAAGTTCACGAGTGACAGGAAAATCCGAAACAACTTCCGGGATCCGTAATAAATTTACCCAGCATATTATCATTTCATTACCATTTATCTTCCCGCGCCCATTTTTTCCGCGTCCGCAGCTCACATCCAGCAACCAGGATTGATTTAGGCACCCAAATTCGTTCCAAATAAACTCAATCAAAACTCAATTCCCAACCATCCATTCATTCATCCCGGTGTGTGTGACCCTCGTTTGGATTTGTGGGTGAAAAAATGAAAATCTCATCCAACAACGTGGAAGTGGTAGCAAAACATAGAAAAAAATGAAAACCGGATTTAGCAATAAATCACACTCATGATGATGAAATGCCAGCAGCTTTTTCTCGTACCGATAAAGCGATAAACGATTCCTATTACATTAGCAATTTCTTTTTGATGCCTGTTTTTCCCGCTCACATTCGGCAATCCCATCTCATCTTGGGCGATGGGGCCCTTATCAATTTATCATCTCTCTTCATAATTGATAAACTTTTATCAAAGCTCCTCTTAGCTAGAAGAACGAGAACTAGGGTAGATGGGAAAGGGAGCTTCTAGAAACAACATAAACATCAACAACAACAAAAGGGTAGAAACGCGGCAACCGATCCTTGAACGAATTTCAATCCAGCTGATGGAACTGGCTTGAAGGACGAAGAAAATCACTGCTCCAGACACCAATGCAACGGCAAAATCACAATCAGTGTACGTGCGCGAATTTTCCGACGGAGCTGGCAATTATTTAATTAACCTTTCCCGCCACATGCTACATACACATATTTCCACAAACCTCCCCGGAGTCCGGAGCACGCAATCTTGTGGCTTCTCGGAAAGAGTTTTCCTTTTAAATCTCTTCCTTTCCTACTAAAGAGTAATCTAGTTTAGAGTGAATACAAAGTGAAGCTTATATATTAATATTTTAAGGTCGGTAATTGATTTTAAACAACTTCGATCGATCGAGTTCTTACCTTACGTAGTATAGTTTAAGAGGAAAATTATTTTAAAGTTGAAGGAAATTTCTTTCGTCTCAGAGCACCATCCTTGGCTGCTCACGTCAGTTTGATTCATTACCATCTCTCGCTTGGCAAACTAGCGAATCGTGTGCAAATCCTCTGTCTCATTTACCGTCTTTTTACCATCTTTCAGTGCCAGCGAGCGGTCGCCCTTCGATGGATCCTGCTGCGGGGGTGGATACGCTACGGTGGATTCCCTGCCCTCGTCCCCGGTTGCCGACGAGGATGACAGCGAACCCATCACCACGAGGTAAGAAGGGAAAAACGTTAGCCCGTTCCGTTTGTGTAGCACTTGTATCTTTTAGCGTAGCGTAGCGCACGAATGAAAGCGATTCATCGTCTCCAGAAGAAAGCAGTTCCTTTACATTCGGCGGCACATTGGGTCACAAGCTTTCATATAGACTAAGTTTTTGTAAACTACTCTTATCATTACTTCAATAAATTATAATCTGTGAGTTTTTTTTTTATTTAGAAGGATTTCAGTCTATCTAAAAGAGGATGAAGTGATCTTGCTTATGTTTTTTAACTGATAAATTATTAGGGTAAATGGTCATGGAAAATCACTAAACCAAGAATTTAATCCTACAAAAATTCTCTGAGAACGAGAACCGAAGATGACGCCAGGTTCGCCATAACCACGCCGCGCCGATTCATGTATCGCCCAGTAGACCTGTTCAGCACCGAAGATAGTGCCGGGTTGATTCAGCAAAACCATAAGGGAGAGTGGGGATACTTGATCCCCTTTTCTTATTTTCACCATATATTTTTCTAAAAATTTAGCAACTCGCCGTCTTTTACATTTTCTGACAGCTTGTAACTTCAAGTTTCTCTGCACCAAATATTACAACGATAATTGAAACCGTTGATAAACTAGAAGCATTTTCGTGGGAGTAAAAAAAATTGCGATTTTTCTGAACTTAGGGGAGACTTGATCCTCCAGTGAAGGAGACTAGATATTTTATTTAGGAAGCCCTAATCCTTGTTAAAAAACAAATAAAACCCCAAGATAGAATGTTAATTGACAATTTTGGTCATGTTTGTTCTCATTTCACAATTTATTGCAGACATAAGAAGAAAATTCTATATCTTTGTCTCAACGCTAATAACATTTAAGTATGCAATGTTATTAGCGTTGAGGCGCTATTTTTTATAATTAAGAAAAAATTAATTATTTTGCCCTTTTCTTCAGACAATTGTTTGATAAATATTAGTTTTTGGATAAATATTAGTAATTTCGTAATCAGCAATCATAACGATCAATTCAGAAGAAGAATATGCCGTTTGGAAGGGGGATCAATTGTACCCAACTCTAGGGATCAATTGTACCCATAATCAATATTTTAGAAAACTTTTTCTGAAAAATGTTGAAAGTTTTCCATTGCTGCGAAAATATGGCATTATGAAGTTCATTTTACGCTCGAACGATTGATACATTGGAACAAATATTTTTTTCATAATTTCCCATGTAAGGAACATTTTATAGTGACGAAAAAAAGATCTTCAAGTTACATTTTGTGAAATTTTTCAAACAAAGTTCAATTACTCAAACAATTATTTTGTTAAAATTTTTAAACTGCAAGCATTGTTATTTTGCTCATTTTGGCACATTTTTCTAGAACATTTGATTTTTGTTAGACATTCCAGTTTCGAGATATAGCTAAGAAATCAATTATCCCAGGGATCAAGTATCCTCGTTCTCCCCTACCGATCTTTAATAGAACTTAACTAAACCGGAGCTTGATGCAAGTTAAATATTCAATTTATAAAATGTTCTGAAATTCATAAGAACTTCCCTTAAATCCCCTGCAACTCAGTATTCAGAGTAGAAGTTATGTAAACCCTAGGGATTGAAAAAAGTTCACTGCATATTGGGGCACAGATTGTCTTCTAAAATAATCGCTTTGAATACTCCAGTATCAAATCTGAGGTACATCGGGAGCTCCAGTTTTCATAATTTTCGTGAAAATTAGAAGCATTTCCGCGCAAAAGCTAAAAAATATCTAGCAAAATAGGGTGTACTGTTCACAACATTTTTGTGTGTCAGTTCGCGAAAATGAAAGAAGTAAGCATTGGAGCGATCCGAAATGCGATAGGGAAGTTAGGACCGGAAAGTCATGCAAATTTAACTGCAGTTTCCACGCGTGATGAATTTCTGATAATCAACAATCTCTTTGAACAATGCTTATGCACATGCTACGACCATAGCATTATAATTTAGTACTTGTAGTTATTTCGTCCTGAATGTGTAATCGATCCTACAATAAGAGCAAGTTCACTGGTGTTGGGACAAAGTGGTAGCAATTTTGACATTTTGAAAATTTTACCATGCAAAAATGTTTTCAAGATCTTTGAGCGTTGTATTTTTTACATCACTGTTTCAATTTCAGCCGTATGTGATAGAAATATTGCTATTTTTGCATCACAGCATGCGAACCTACAACACGTTTTGTTAAAAAACTTGAAGGCCACAGATCTTGAAAATGTTTTTGCATGGCAAAATTTTCAAAATGTGCCAAAAGTGACAAAATTTCTACCACTTTTTCTTAACACCAGTGAACTTGCTCTAAGCCATTTCCCCACTCGTAAAACGAACAGCTGATTTCTCATGTTTACATATTCTCGGCATATCGTGGTAGGGTAAACATTACTAAAATATTACGCATGTTCTATGACCAGATAGTAATGAAATGAAATTTATTATGAGAGCGGATCGTGGTCGGTACCACAAATGAAAAAAATCAAATTGCAATAAATTTTGTGTGTATTGGGCAACACCTCTACGGACTCATCCCTCCCATCTTCCCCAAGAATGCATGTACTTACAGGCTTTCACAATGTTACGATGTGCCTCTTCCTACACTCGTGCGGCGAATTGACGCGACCTGAAGCGGCCGGAATTCAGTGCTGTATCACCGAGATTTTTCACCACTGGTGTGGCGATCGGATGCGCTCGGAATTGGCCCCGGAACCACTGAGATTTTTGCCACTGATGCGACGCTCGGATGCCTCGAAATTAGCGGCCTTTTCACCGGAATATTTGCCACTGGTGTCGCGATCGGATTCGGTGACTGTTCCACTGGATGTTCGCCACTGGTACGGCGATCGGACGCACTCGGATTTGGCGGCTGTTCCACCGGAATATTCGCCGCGGGTGCGGCGATCGGATTCGCCGGCGAGTTCGGCACCGGTTCACCGGGATTCTTGCCCCTCGTTCGGCGACCGGAAGATTCGGATTCGGCGGCTGTCTCACATGGATGTACGCCACCGGCGATCGGATTCCACCGGGATTTCGCCACGGATGCGGCGATCGGATTCCAACGGATACTTCGCCACTGGTGCGGCGATCTGACACCCTACGATTTGGCGGAGGTTCCACCGGCTGTTCGCTGCTGATGCAGCGATGGGATTCGATCCGCATCGGTGGCAGTACCACCGGATGTTTTTTCGCCACTGGTGCGGCGATGGAGAGCGGACGGATTCGGCACCGGTTTGCCGAGTTTTCTTCGCCATTGATGCGGCGATCAGATGCAGACGATTCGGTGGCGGTTCCACCGGATGTTCTTTCGCCACTGATGCGGCAATGGAAAGCGGCCTGGGGAATCCTGCGAGGAACTCGCTCAGAAAAATGAAATAATGGGAAAAGGTTCGCCTGCGCAAAACCCGTATTAGAACTACGACCACTTTTCTATTCTCGCGGCAGATACTTGCCTTTGCGACCCTTTTATGGTGCTTATTTTAGTTTTGTTCCTCCTGGCCCGAGAATCGTTCGTTGGGAAGAATGACCGTTGTGTTAAATTCCCAGAAAAAAAAAAAAAAATGGCCCGAGAATCGAGTCTCCCAAAATGGCGATAAAAAAAAGCAGATTTAATAATAAAAAAGTGTCTTTTTTACCTTTTATTCGGCTTGCTGTTCTGTGCACAGTATGCAGGTGGCGTGGCCGGGTTTTTACTGTAGCTGAATTCAAAGGAATCATCGACTACTTTGAAATTATAGTTTCATTCAGCTGAGAGGTTCTTCAAACCTTTGATTATAAGTGGCAAAACCGGGTTTTCTTCGGGGCACGCACTACTGTCACAACTTGTGTGACGAACGACTGATATTTTTGGCGGGAAGTTTTGGCGATTTTGCACGCTCAGTACGGTTTACTTATTTTCTGCACGCTCAGTATTCTCCTTTATTTTTTGCGTTTATTCTTTATACACGCGTACGCTGCTTAACATGGGGTTGGGTTTTGGATGAGTTATGTTGCCAATCGCTTTAAACGTATCAATTTTGAGAATAATGAAATAAAAATAATTTTAAATGCAACAAATTGATAATGCAATTGTAGTGGTTTTGCAAGAGCACATTAGTGAGGTCTTTATTTAATTGGTTGTAAATTCATAACAAGTTAAAACATGAAGGTATGCTACACTGAACCTCGAAAATACCCAAACTTGAGAACTTTCCCCGCAACCCGAATGAAACTCCCTCCCTACAGGTTTGGCTATTGGAGGCATAACCCAAAGTTAAGCTCTTAAAGGAGAACTCATCCCCCAAACTCTGATACCGCAATAAAATGGAAATCAAAATAACAAAAAATATTGCAGGTACGGGAATCAAACTCATACCTGCAATGGCTTTGCGATTACCATCTCAGGATGATAACCGCTCGACCACCGGAGAGTTGTTGAGAGAGGCAGCTACATCATCGTATATGAGAGACTTTCTGCGAATGAAGCGAGAATAAAAGTTTTCCCCCCAAAAAAAAAAAAACAGTTCTTCGCTTTGAACTTACCCCCCAAACCTAAATCTGCTACGATGAAGGTGACAGAATCAGATGCGCTCACAACAAAAAAACAGTTCTCCGCTTGAAGGACAAGCTTGGCGTATTGGCAAACTGTGATTTTTTCACAAACTTGAGTTGTTAATATTGAACTCAGGTTTGGGGGGTGGCAGTTCTCAAGTTTGGGTATTTTCAATTTTCAGTGTACCATTAAGACCAATAGAGTGTCAAAGAAGCCAAAGATGCGTGTTGAATTATAAGAGTGTAAGCTGTCAAACGAAAACGCATGGGAAAAGTAAACAATCGAATCCAAAACAACATCAAAACAAGAAGACAAATTCGTCAGCCGATCTCGTGATTGTTTTTAATAGAAAACACTTATCAACCTGTTGGATCTTGATTCCTCCCACCCCAGTTGCTACCCGTATTTTTGATATTTTGGTGCACGCAATTAAAAATCTACACACAAAGCTATTCAAATTGTTTGTATTACAAGAAATTTAAAAGAAACTTATAAAGGAACAAAATCTTATTTATTTACAAAAATCCCCAACTTTTGACTTACTGCTATTCTGCTGCGGTGGACACTTCGGTGCTGGATCTCCTCCGTGGTGGTACGACGTGGAGTCGGTCGGCCGGGTTTCGACCTGGATGGCGGACGGCCTGGTGCGTCACGCTGAACCTTGCCTGCCTCTGGCTTTGAGGTAAACTTTGGTTTAGCCTCGGATTCTAACCGGGAGGGTTAGATATGGAGAACTGCAGTTCTCAGATATTTCCTGAACCATGTGTTGTAGTACGGTCAGGAAATGTCCTTAGCCGTATGTTGTTCGGTCTTCTTGGGACGCGGGCACTTGTTTTGGCTACTGTGCCTTGCACTACACGCACTTGTTGCATTGACCAAGGTCCAAAATAAGAACCGACACTTGGTTGGCAGAACTCTCACAGGAATTTCAGGGATATGAACTTCCGTTTATCTGAGTAGGTATCTCATCGTCATCTCTTGTTTCTGCTAGGTCGTCGTTGCTCTTTCACGCAAACATGGCTGACCAACCGTACTTTATTGAGTCAGATAATTGTCCTTGACTAAATACTCTATGTTTCGTTGCGACCGCAGTAGCCGTAAAAGCAAGTTAACCACTGGAGGTGGAGTGTTAATTGTCATAAGTCTAATGTACATGCACTGCTTATCGACGACCTGGAATTTGTGTTGATCAGCATTGGTAAAAACTCTACGTATATTTAGGTATTGCACTTGCCCCTCTGATCTGGCGAACGTGGGGTGCCCGATAAATTGGAGAACGGTTGCTATGAACCGAGTGAATTTTAGGAATTATGTTCGTCAAGTTATGTCGTAAGACGGAATACTATGTAAATAAAATAAACTTGCCCCTTGATTACACCAGAGGTGATGCCCTAGTGCACTACAGTGGAGTCATTGTCTCGCTGCATATCAAAAGTTAGCTCTCATTGCGCCCCTGAAGACGATATTCTCGTCATTGGTGACTTCAACCTGCGCGGTTTAGAGTTGTACTCCAACCATTGTAGCATTCTGTATCCAGATCCTGTGTGAACTTTTTCGGTGCCTTCAAACGTCATACCTTCCTGACTGCTGCCATACTGGATCTCTTTTTTGCCAGCGATGGGTCTCGTGTAACGATCATCGTGTACCACCTTAAGAAACCGTTGAGACTCTCGCTTGAGGAAATCTGAAATCGATCTATTGAAACTCAACTTTTTTTTTTTTTTTTTTGTTTCGATTATAGTCGTTTTACCATCTTTATGGCATTCGCGACTTTATCAACGTTACAGTTGGCGGATCGTTATTGAAAAACTTATCCGGTACAACTGTGTTCGATGTTTACTCTTGGGCTCGAACTTGCGGACATCGGCTCAGGAGACAACAGACTTGCCAACTGAGCTATATCACAAGCCCAACTTGAAACTCAACGTTGCAGCCAAAACCTTTCGCATATCTTGATCTACGTTATCGATAGCCACGTACTACCGAGAATACATTGAAGAGTTGATTTCGCTTACAAAAAAGTCAGCAAACGTTGTTACTGAAATAATTTAGTCCGACCGAGTACAACGTAAACTTAAGTTCAACCCAAAATCGTTTTGGAACCATGTCACCGGAATGAACCTGCTATACCAACTTAAATAGATCTCGAGTGCAATTCAGCAAACTCTGATTGCTGAATTTTCGACTTTTTTGCTAGGCTCCCTAATAAACTCCATTGTAGTAGAGAATGCGATCATCTTAGCAGCAGCTAACCTCATATCTTTCTTTCATTCTTTCTCTTATTGCCCGACTGTAGTGTACTATATACTTTTTTATTACGTTTTAAACCTGTTTTGCTTACTTATGTTGAGCTCATCTTTCAAACATCAAAGTGGGATAGGAGAGATGTGGACAGCTATCGTAAAATCTCGACTTCATGTTCGAAACCGACACTGTTTATGGTCTTCTTATATCCGATTTCCTTATCCTGCAAGCGTAATGGCCGATATAAATAAAGCTCTAGTAATTGCTTTTGGTATTTTCGAGCAGTTTTGTGAGTCAAATACTTCGAATGGAATGCATTTTTTTCCGGAGCTGGTTGGAAGTAAATGTTCAACTCTGCTTTTTCATAACTAGTTGAGCAAATGCTTTCAAATTTTGCCATTCTAAAGTTCGAGCTAAGTAAAAGCTATCGAAGTAATTGCTATTTTCTTATTCATACAACCTAATGTTTCAAACGAGCAGCAGGGATTCAAACTCTCCCGCTCCACAACAACTAGCGCGCTGACTTTTACCTCTTATGCGCACTTAACGGTGGACTTTCTTTTCAGCCAGTTCTCTGCCTCTTCTGGTGTGCCTCAAGGGAGTCATTTAAGGACGATTATTTTTTTAACCTGTTTGAACGATGTGCTCTCACTCCTCGACGGCTTAAAACTTTGCTACGCTGATGATCTTAAACCGTTTCTCACCATATACGGTCAGGCCGATATTGATTCCCTGCTAAATCAGGCCAATATTCTCGCTGACTGGTCTGGCATCAACTGTCTGCCTTTGAATGTGTAGTAAATGTGCAGTCATCAGTTTCTCCCGAAGCCGGCAGCGTACTTTCTTGGAGATGAATCCATCACACGGGTGGATCACATTGATAATCTAGGAGAAATTCTCGACCTAAACAGGAGTTCAAGACATATACGAACTACGCCGAAGCCTCTAGCCTCCTTTTGGATTTAGGACTTCAAGGACGTGTTTTGCCTGAAAAGCCTGTAGCCTGCATTATTAGACTGAGTCGATTTGGGTCATTTTTGAATTTCTCGAACCCTGGGGTCTTAATAGCTTCGATTTGGTTCAAAGCTCATCTATGATTTTTTGCAGAATTTTTAAGTAACGTTTACATGAGTAAATTTGAACTTTTAGGTTTGTATGGGAAAATTGAAAAATTTTTACTGAAAAATCAACATCATTTTTGTTCCTTCTGTGGAATCGAGCCTGCTAATGGTATTTGTGCCAATTTATAAATTTATTACATGAAATTTTCCGCTGAACAAATTCAATTGACACCACTGCTGAGTGCCTAGCGAAGTATTGCAAGAACACTTTTCATGCCATACTTCGTGGGGCACAAGCAGTGGTGTCAATTGAATTCGTGGTTTATCAATCCAAAAACACATACACCTGTTAAACAGGTAATAACTTTTTTGTCTCAAAAGATACGAAGTTACGATATTCAACAAAGTTATTCAGCGGAAAATTTCCTGTAATAAATTTATAAATTGGCACAAAAACCATTAGCAGGCTCGATTCCACAGAAGAAACAAAATTGATGTTGATTTTTCAGTACAAAATATTCAATTTTTCCATACAAACCTAAAAGTTCAAATTTACTCATGTAAACGTTACTTAAAAATTCTGCAAAAAATCATGGATGAGTTTTGGACCAAAACGAAGCTTTTATGACCCCAGGGTTTGGGAAATTCAAAAATAGTTCGTTCTATACTACCAGAACGGAACCAAGCAGCTCGACACAATTCAGCAGCGCTTCTTTCGATGTGCCCTGAGAAACCTAAACTGGCAAAGACCGTTTTGCTGGGTAAGCCACGAACATCGATGCCGTCTCATAGACTTTCAACACTATTCATCAGCTTCTGCACAGTGCTTCTCCGACCATGTTTACCACTTTCGGCCAGCTTTCTCGAATTTTTCAACACTGTCGGCTGGCTGTATGACTTCAGATTTGCCTTCGTCAAAGCCCAAAAAGTTTCGGTTGTACGAATCTCTGGACAGTCTGGCGGTTTACCACTTTAATGCATTCAAGAATAGTGGCACGAAGCGAGATCAGTCCAAAAGATTGTAGGATTATTTTGCTGTTTGATTAAGGGTAGCAACTTTTTTGTAAACATTCTAGCACGTAAGTTTTGTTAATCTGTAGTCATGAATAGACAAGACATGTTGTCGCATTCACATATGGCTTACCACACTAGAACCTTCTTTCCAAATTTTTCAGTGAAAATGGCTTTAATTGCTGTAGGAAACATCCTTTCCCTTTGGTGAAGCATAAAATTGTTGGCCCAGGCAGAGTTTTATAGTCGAGTTTAATGTCCGTTTCATCATCGCTGATAACACAACCGGATTTCTTGGTCAGAAGTTTCGCGAAAAACGAAAAATAAATGTCAACGCTTTGAAACTTGGATGTAAACAACAGTACGCAACCAAAATTCGGTTGAGCACTGCACTATTTTGAAATGATGGTTATTTATCGGAACAGTCTTCAAGCCCGAAGAAATGTTACACAAGCCTCTTATTTCAAAGTGAACAACAAATGTTTATCCAAAAATCAAACAAACCGCAAAATTTACAAAAGTTTTGAAGTTAAATTTTCATTCTATGCAAAGTAGAAAATAGAATATTTATTGAGCTCACTCGAAGAAAACTACAACAATGTGTTCCGAAAGTTCTTCGATGCACCGCACTCTTGAATTGAATTGATTAAGTTCATTTTTCTACCGCCACTTTCGGGCTGGAACGAGTGCTCTGCAAAGTGTAACAGTCACCTCCTAATTTAATCTTGGGAGCAGGACCAGAATGGCGTCTTTCGGAAGTTCCGTGACCCAATGTGCCATCATGCACCATCACACCTTGCCGGTCGATGGCTCGCTTCCAGTCAGGAGGATAAGGCAGCAGCAGCTGAATTCTGGAAACTACTCTAACTAACTAACTGCTTCCAACAACTTGTTGTTTGTGTGTGTGTGTCCTGGTCTGTTTTTCTTCATGAATTTTCTATCTTTTCCAATCTAAACCACGAACACCTAAACGGAACGATATCGGAACGTTGGATGGGAACGGGATAATTCAATTCTGGATCCGCGTCGTTCACCTGAACGCATACCCTGATAACAACAACGATGGAAACGAAATCTCCACTTCTGAATTCCCAGATACCGGGTAGTGATGGTTGGCGATTCTGGAGTCGGGAAAACGGCTTTGGTGTCCCAGTTTATGACGTCCGAGTACATGCACACCTACGATGCGAGCTTGGGTGAGTTCAATGTTCTTTTTATCATCATTTCTCTCACCGGAACACTTGTGTGTGGTCTCATCGATGCGATGTCCCCTCCAAGTGAAACGATACAACTCAGCTCTGATTGAATTTGTCAACACAATTCAGACATTCACGTTCGGAATTTTGTTTGCGCAAGAAGGCAATCATTAGCATGTCACACACAACCTAGCGCATGTGACACACATTTTGTTCGCGGATATATTTTATCTACCCACCCACCTCAATCCTCATTGCTTCGGAACTGTTCCTCACTTTGTATTTGCAGATGACGAGTTTGGCGAGAAAACCGTTAGCATTCTGCTGGACGGCGAGGAATCCGAGATGATATTCATCGATCACCCGAACGTGGAGATGAGCGTAAGTAACAGAATGGATATTGTTTGTCTATCTTTGTTGAATTGAATAAGACGAATGTGTTCATGACCCACATTTCTAGGACAAGAACGCCAAACGGTTTGAGGAATATATTTTATTCAGAGTGACACATCTCATCATCATCACTGACAATACTCATTTAGCTGGTTACGGAAATTTCGAATAAATTTTGTACAGTATAATTGGCGATGTTGCCAAACCGAGACAATAGTTCATTTAGAAAAAGCATCAATCCCATCATATACAGGTCCTTAAACAGAAATACTAAGAGGTTGTAAATTTTTTAAACCTGTAAATCCAAAAATAACTTATCCACTAAAATCGGTTAAACTTTCTTTCATGGTGCAGACCATTTTAAAAGAAAGCATAATTGGATGAAATTTTCAAACTTTTTACAAAATAAGCGGAAAGAATCATCAGAAAGATAACAAAAATGACAAAATTGAAATGGAAAAAATGATAAAAAAATGACAAAAATGCCAAAAATGACAAAAATGACAAAAATGACAAAAATGACAAAAATGACAAAAATGACAAAAATGACAAAAATGACAAAAATGACAAAAATGACAAAAATGACAAAAATGACAAAAATGACAAAAATGACAAAAATGACAAAAATGACAAAAATGACAAAAATGACAAAAATGACAAAAATGACAAAAATGACAAAAATGACAAAAATGACAAAAATGACAAAAATAATGACAATCAAAATGTAGGTCTTCGAACGTACTTTTTCACCCAGCTGATAACTCAGTTTATTTACATTCGGCACATTCGCCCTATTCAAAATTTACTACCGATATGCACTTTAGTAGAATAGCTGATTCCCAGCTGGGTTTGGGTCTCCCACTGGTATTTTTCTGGATATTTGTCGATTCTGTCCAATAAAATTTGGCAATAAACTTCTCTATTGGACGATATCTCAAAAATCATTGAATAGATTGTGACCAAATTATTAACACGTATTCAGTAATGTAATACTAGGTAGTTTCACTGAATATTTTATCAATAAACATCCATGCATTCAAAAGTCATTCACAAAACAAAGTACCTACTGCATTTTTTATTTAAATTAATAAGAAAAATCGGGTAGAAAACTCAACTCAAAATCGGTTAAATTGAGGGCCTCAATATATTCAAAGCTCATTGCAAAACACAGAATTTAAATATTTGACCGTCATACTTTATTCGTAGATTAATTTCAGTGAGAAGTAGAGCAGCAATGACTAGTAGAAAATCTTGTGGAATATTAATGCGTAAGCTACCGTTTGATCAAAAAGCCTTATTTTAATCAGCCTGACATCGGACAAGTTATCTAGCTGGTTTTAAGTCTTCTGATTTGTTTATAATCTAAAAAAAACTGTAAAAAAAAACCTCACTGTATTTAGGTTATTGAAATGTGAAGTTTAAAATCAAGCTAAAATCTTTGAAAACCATAAAGAAGGTGTAGATATGAGATGAAGGATATGCAGAAAATAAATGAAATTTAATTTTAAAAAAATAATTGTATTCGGCAACACTGAAGATAAATAAATTTGGATTTCTCTGGCAATATTTATTGATTTTGCAACACTTCGCCAACCAATAAACAAACAAAATCAGTCTCTTATCGATTCTTGTTTTATGAGTGATAGGCGTGTCTGAGTGAATCTCTGAGTTCATAAAAATCTTGACATCACTAGAATGGAGTAGTTGGTGAGATGAGCACAGATTTGCAAGGCGAAGAGGCTGGATAAGCGCAGATTGTTAAGGCTACTGCTTTGATTGTTTGTTCCTTCGGTAAATAAGACGAAGATGCTGGAAAAGTGCAGATTGTTAAGGCTGCTGATATGATTGTTTGTGTTGATTTGCACTTCCAATGGAAAAAGATGGATTGGCTTAGGAAGCGCAGATCTTTAAGACTGTTGCTGCTGATAGTTTATTTTGATTAAACTTTCCGGTAGAAAAAAAAATCGGATTTGGCTTAGGAAGCGTAGATTTTTAAGGCTTCTGCTGCTGATTGTTTGTTTTGATTTAGTCTCCCGATGGAAAAAAGCGGAGCGGCTTTGGAGCGCAGATTTTTTTTAGACTGCTGCGGTTGATTATTAATTTTGATTTTTCCTTCCGATAGAAAAAGACGGATTTGGCTTAGGAAGCGCAGATTTATAAGGCTGCTGCTGCCGATTGTTTGTTTTTTTTTGCCTTCTGGTTGGGAAGGCTGTTTCTCAGAATATTTTTGGATTATTCCGGCTCTGGTAAAAAAAGACAAGAAAAACATAGTTTGGGAAAGCTTTTGCTTAAAAATGTTTTCGGATTGTTCCGGCTCTGGTAAACAAAGATAGATCGACAGGAAAGGATAGATTGAGAAGGCTGTTGATTAAAAATGTTTTCGGATTGGATGAAGAATATGAAGAAAAATAAATTTAAAGATTTTTTTTTATTTTTTTTTTAGTTAACGAACACACACATACAGGATCTCAGTGAAACTTCATGTTTCTTTGAAGAGATCTAATTTACTTAACTCTAAGGCGTACATCTTTCAGGATATTATGGCTAGCATCTTACAAATGCTAAAACCACCAGACCACAGAAAGAGTACTATATGTGCCGTGATCGGGATTCGATCTCATGGACTCTGGCTTAGAGGATTGGAACGCTAGCCTCTAGGCCAAGACCGGCGGCACAAAAGCCTTTGCTGAGAATGTTAAGTACAATTGAGATGAAAATATTTGAAAAATAAAATTTTGTGGACAGATTAATCACCGTAATTTCCGTACTAAAAAGAACATCACTTTTCATCGATAAAGCTGATACATTAAGTAACATAGAATTTTATATTAGAAAAAAAACCAAAAAACAGTAAATAAAAGATTCTATTGAGATTAGTACTGAGGAGGAGACAAAAATGACAAAAATGACAAAAATGACAAAAATGACAAAAATGACAAAAATGACAAAAATGACAAAAATGACAAAAATGACAAAAATGACAAAAATGACAAAAATGACAAAAATGACAAAAATGACAAAAATGACAAAAATGACAAAAATGACAAAAATGACAAAAATGACAAAAATGACAAAAATGACAAAAATGACAAAAATGACAAAAATGACAAAAATGACAAAAATGACAAAAATGACAAAAATGACAAAAATGACAAAAATGACAAAAATGACAAAAATGACAAAAATGACAAAAATGACAAAAAATGACAAAAATGACAAAAATGACAAAAATGACAAAAATGACAAAAATGACAAAAATGACAAAAATGACAAAAATGACAAAAATGACAAAAATGACAAAAATGACAAAAATGACAAAAATGACAAAAATGACAAAAATGACAAAAATGACAAAAATGACAAAAATGACAAAAATGACAAAAATGACAAAAATGACAAAAATGACAAAAATGACAAAAATGACAAAAATGACAAAAATGACAAAAATGACAAAAATGACAAAAATGACCAAAATGACAAAAATGACAAAAATGACAAAAATGACAAAAATGACAAAAATGACAAAAATGACAAAAATGACAAAAATGACAAAAATGACAAAAATGACAAAAATGACAAAAATGACAAAAATGACAAAAATGACAAAAATGACAAAAATGACAAAAATGACAAAAATGACAAAAATGACAAAAATGACAAAAATGACAAAAATGACAAAAATGACAAAAATGACAAAAATGACAAAAATGACAAAAATGACAAAAATGACAAAAATGACAAAAATGACAAAAATGACAAAAATGACAAAAATGACAAAAATGACAAAAATGACAAAAATGACAAAAATGACAAAAATGACAAAAATGACAAAAATGACAAAAATGACAAAAATGACAAAAATGACAAAAATGACAAAAATGACAAAAATGACAAAAATGACAAAAATGACAAAAATTACAAAAATGACAAAAATTACAAAAATTACAAAAATTACAAAAATTACAAAATTACAAAAATTACAAAAATGACAAAAATTACAAAAATTACAAAAATTACAAAAATGACAAAAATGACAAAAATGACAAAAATTACAAAAATTACAAAAAAGTACAAAAATGACAAAAATTACAAAAATGACAAAAATGACAAAAATGACAAAAATGACAAAAATGACAAAAATGACAAAAATGACAAAAATGACAAAAATGACAAAAATGACAAAAATGACAAAAATGACAAAAATGACAAAAATGACAAAAATGACAAAAATGACAAAAATGACAAAAATGACAAAAATGACAAAAATGACAAAAATGACAAAAATGACAAAAATGACAAAAATGACAAAAATGACAAAAATGACAAAAATGACAAAAATGACAAAAATGACAAAAATGACAAAAATGACAAAAATGACAAAAATGACAAAAATGACAAAAATGACAAAAATGACAAAAATGACAAAAATGACAAAAATGACAAAAATGACAAAAATGACAAAAATGACAAAAATGACAAAAATGACAAAAATGACAAAAATGACAAAAATGACAAAAATGACAAAAATGACAAAAATGACAAAAATGACAAAAATGACAAAAATGACAAAAATGACAAAAATGACAAAAATGACAAAAATGACAAAAATGACAAAAATGACAAAAATGACAAAAATGACAAAAATGACAAAAATGACAAAAATGACAAAATGACAAAAATTACAAAAATGACAAAAATTACAAAAATGACAAAAATGACAAAAATTACAAAAATTACAAAAATTACAAAAATTACAAAAATAACAAAAATTACAAAAATTACAAAAATTACAAAAATGACAAAAATGACAAAAATGACAAAAATTACAAAAAAGTACAAAAAAGTACAAAAATGACAAAAATGACAAAAATGACAAAAATGACAAAAATGACAAAAATGACAAAAATGACAAAAATGACAAAAATGACAAAAATGACAAAAATGACAAAAATGACAAAAATGACAAAAATGACAAAAATGACAAAAATGACAAAAATGACAAAAATGATAAAAATGACAAAAATGACCAAAATGACAAAAATGACAAAAATGACAAAAATGACAAAAATGACAAAAATGACAAAAATGACAAAAATGACAAAAATGACAAAAATGACAAAAATGACAAAAATGACAAAAATGACAAAAATGACAAAAATGACAAAAATGACAAAAATGACAAAAATGACAAAAATGACAAAAATGACAAAAATGACAAAAATGACAAAAATGACAAAAATGACAAAAATGACAAAAATGACAAAAATGACAAAAATGACAAAAATGACAAAAATGACAAAAATGACAAAAATGACAAAAATGACAAAAATGACAAAAATGACAAAAATGACAAAAATGACAAAAATGACAAAAATGACAAAAATGACAAAAATGACAAAAATGACAAAAATGACAAAAATGACAAAAATGACAAAAATGACAAAAATGACAAAAATGACAAAAATGACAAAAATGACAAAAATGACAAAAATGACAAAAATGACAAAAATGACAAAAATGACAAAAATGACAAAAATGACAAAAATGACAAAAATGACAAAAATGACAAAAATGATAAAAATGACAAAAATGACAAAAATTACGAAATTTACGAAAAAAAAACCAAAACAACGAAAATACAGAATAACAAATATTACAAAAATGACAAAAATAACAAAATAAACAAAAATTTCAAAAATTACAAAAATTACAAAAATTACAAAAATTACAAAAATTACAAAAATTACAAAAATTACAAAAATTACAAAAATTACAAAAATTACAAAAATTACAAAAATTACAAAAATTACAAAAATTACAAAAATTACAAAAATTACAAAAATTACAAAAATTACAAAAATTACAAAAATTACAAAAATAACAAAAATTACAAAAATTACAAAAATTACAAAAATTACAAAAATTACAAAAATTACAAAAATTACAAAAATTACAAAAATTACAAAAATTACAAAAATTACAAAAATTACAAAAATTACAAAAATTACAAAAATTACAAAAATTACAAAAATTACAAAAATTACAAAAATTACAAAAATTACAAAAATTACAAAAATTACAAAAATTACAAAAATTACAAAAATTACAAAAATTACAAAAATTACAAAAATTACAAAAATTACAAAAATTACAAAAATTACAAAAATTACAAAAATTACAAATTTAACAAAAATTTCAAAAATTATAAAAATTACAAAATTGACAAAAATTACAAAAATCACAAAAATTACAAAAATTAAAAAATTACAAAAATTACAAAAATTACAAAAATTACAAAAATCACAAAAACTACAAAATTCACAAAAATTACAAAAATTACAAAAATTACAAAAATTACAAAAATTACAAAAACTACAAAAATTACAAAAATAACAAAAATTACAAAAATTACAAAAATTACAAAAAAAATTACAAAAATTACAAAAATTACAAAAATGACAAAAATTACAAAAATTACAAAAATTACAAAAATAACAAAAATAACAAAAATTACAAAAATTACAAAAATTACAAATATAACAAAAATTAAAAAAATTTCAAAAATAAAAAACATTACAAAAATAACGAAAATAACAAAAATTACAAAACTGACAAAAATTACAAAAATTACAAAAATTACAAAAATTACAAAAATTACAAAAATTACAAAAATTACAAAAATTACAAAAATTACAAAAATTACAAAAATTACAAAAATTACAAAAATCACAAAAATTACAAAAATCACAAAAATTACAAAAATTACAAAAATTACAAAAATTACAAAAATTACAAAAATTACAAAAATAACAAAAATTACAAAAATTACAAAAATTACAAAAATTACAAAAATTACAAAAATTACCAAAATTACAAAAATTACAAAAATCACAAAAATCACAAAAATTACAAAAATTACAAAAATTACAAAAATTACAAAAATTACAAAAATAACAAAAATTACAAAAGTTACAGAATTTACAAACATTACAAAAATTACAAAAATTACAAAAAAAAAACAAAAATGACAAAAATTACAAAAATTACAAAAATTACACAAATGACAAAAATGACAAAAATTACAAAAATTACAAAAAATACAAAAATTACAAAAATTACAAAAATTACAAAAATTACAAAAATTACAAAAATTACAAAAATTACAAAAATTACAAAAATTACAAAAATTACAAAAATGACAAAAATTACAAAAATTACAAAAATTACAAAAATTACAAAAATTACAAAAATTAAAAAATTACAAAAATTACAAAAATTACAAAAATTACAAAAATTACAAAAATTACAAAAATTACAAAAATTACAAATATAACAAAAATTAAAAAAATTTCAAAAATAAAAAAAATTACAAAAATAACGAAAATATCAAAAATTACAAAACTGACAAAAATTACAAAAATTACAAAAATTACAAAAATTACAAAAATTACAAAAATTACAAAAATTACAAAAATTACAAAAATTACCAAAATTACAAAAATTACAAAAATTACAAAAATTACAAAAATCACAAAAATCACAAAAATTACAAAAATTACAAAAATTACAAAAATTACAAAAATAACAAAAATTACAAAAGTTACAGAAATTACAAACATTACAAAAATTACAAAAATTACAAAAAAAAAAAACAAAAATGACAAAAATTACAAAAATTACAAAAATTACACAAATTACAAAAATTACAAAAATTACAAAAAATACAAAAATTACAAAAATTACAAAAATTACAAAAATTACAAAAATTACAAAAATAACAAAAATTACAAAAATTACAAAAATTACAAAAATAACAAAAATTACAAAAATTACAAAAATTACAAAAATTACAAAAATTACAAAAATTACAAAAATTACAAAAATTAAAAAATTACAAAAATTAAAAAATTACAAAAATTACAAAAATTACCAAAATTACCAAAATTACAAAAATTACAAAAATTACAAAAATTACAAAAATTACAAAAATAACAAAAATTACAAAAATTACAAAAATTACAAAAATTACAAAAATTACAAAAATTACAAAAATTACAAAAATTACAAAAATTACAAAAATGACAAAAATTACAAAAATTACAAAAATTACAAAAATTAGAAAAATGACAAAAATTACAAAAATTACAAAAATTACAAAAATTACAAAAATTACAAAAATTACAAAAATTACAAAAATTACAAAAATTACAAAAATTACGAAAATTACAAAAATTACAAAAATTACAAAAATTACAAAAATTACAAAAATTACAAAAATTACAAAAATTACAAAAATTACAAAAATTACAAAAATTACAAAAATTAAAAAATTACAAAAATTACAAAAATTACAAAAATTACAAAATTTACAAAAATTACAAAAATTACAAAAATTACAAAAATTTCAAAAATTATAAAAATTACAAAATTGACAAAAATTACAAAAATTACAAAAATTAAAAAGTTACAAAAATTACAAAAATTACAAAAATTACAAAAATTACAAAAATTACAAAAATTACAAAAATTACAAAAATTACAAAAATTACAAAAATTACAAAAATTACAAAAATTACAAAAATTACAAAAATTACAAAAATTACAAAAATTACAAAAATTACAAAAATTACAAAAATTACAAAAATTACAAAAATGACAAAAATTACAAAAATTACAAAAATTACAAAAATTACAAAAATTACAAAAATTACAAAAATTACAAAAATTACAAAAATTACAAAAATGACAAAAATTACAAAAATTACAAAAATTACAAAAATTACAAAAATTACAAAAATTACAAAAATTACAAAAATTACAAAAATTACAAAAATTACAAAAATTACAAAAATTACAAAAATTACAAAAATTACAAAAATTACAAAAATTACAAAAATTACAAAAATTACAAAAATTACAAAAATAACAAAAATTACAAAAATTACAAATATAACAAAAATTTAGAAAAATTCAAAAATAAAAAAAATTACAAAAATAACGAAAATAACAAAAATTACAAAACTGACAAAAATTACAAAAATTACAAAAATTACAAAAATTACAAAAATTACAAAAATTACAAAAATTACAAAAATTACAAAAACGACAAAAATTACCAAAATTACAAAAATTACAAAAATTACAAAAATTACAAAAATCACAAAAATCACAAAAATTACAAAAATTACAAAAATTACAAAAATTACAAAAATTACAAAAATTACAAAAATTACAAAAATAACAAAAGTTACAGAAATTACAAACATTACAAAAATTACAAAAAAAAAAACAAAAATGACAAAAATTACAAAAATTACAAAAATTACACAAATTACAAAAATTACAAAAATTACAAAAATTACAAAAATTACAAAAAATACAAAAATTTCAAAAATTACAAAAATTACAAAAATTACAAAAATTACAAAAATTACAAAAATGACAAAAATTACAAAAATTACAAAAATTACAAAAATTACAAAAATTACAAAAATTACAAAAATTACAAAAATTACAAAAATTACAAAAATTACAAAAATGACAAAAATTACAAAAATTACAAAAATTACAAAAATTACAAAAGTTACAAAAATTACAAAAATTACAAAAATTACAAAAATGACAAAAATTACAAAAATTACAAAAATTACAAAAATTACAAAAATTACAAAAATTACAAAAATTACAAAAATTACAAAAATTACAAAAATGACAAAAATTACAAAAATTACAAAAATTACAAAAATTACAAAAATTACAAAAATTGCAAAAATAACAAAAATTACAAAAATTACAAAAATTACAAAAATTACAAAAATTGCCAAAATTACAAAAATTACAAAAATTACAAAAATTACAAAAATTACAAAAATTACAAAAATTACAAAAATTACAAAAATTACAAAAATTACAAAAATTACAAAAATTACTTAAATAGTTGAAGTTTCAAAGGACAACTTTTGATTTTTTCAAACTGTTTTTTTTTTTGTGGTTGATCTTCACGGTGTTAAGAAATTTAAACAAAATCTTTATGGCTTTAACTAACAAATAGACCCCAAATGTACCCAGATCTCACAACTTTCAAAAAATTAGAGTTGAAATTGATCTGATCATCGCGTGACTCGTAAAATGTAAAAAGATCATAGTTATAAATCAAATCAATTGTAGTTAAACTTTTAGCTGCATCAAAACCTCTGAGAGTATACTAACGATATATTGTTGAGTATTTCAAAGCCCTTTCACGGAAAGTTTGTGAGTTGCAGAATAAAATTCAACGGAAAAATTCGAATTTTGCAACAAGCTGCGAGTATGGTAGATATTTTGACTTTGTCATAGTTCTTAATTCTAAAGAACTGAAAAGGGTGAATTCTTGGAAAAAAGACTATTCAATTTCTACCAAGAACCCGGGTTTAATTTCGCCTCAAACTTATTCCCTTCAACAATGTATCCTGGAGAAGTAGCTTGGTAGCTTCTCAAAGTTTCGAAGCATAACACTTCACCCCAAAGGATTAGGGAAGCTGTACGTTATTTACGACTGTTGTTCTCCTGCTCGTTGCCAGTCGCAAAGTTTTGGTGATGTTTTTCGGGGTATAACAAAACCATACAAGAAATCCTTCCACCCGTTTTTGTTTTCTCACTTTTGGGGGGGAAACTCACGTAATCGGGCAACCCACCCAGGATCCAATTCAAGGAGCGAAGCGTGACTCAGCTAACGCCCCAAATCTTTCTTACCGAAACAATCTTCAACGATTTCGAACCGCAAAACCCCAAATTGGCATATTATTTCTTGGGTAGTGCACCACACCGGAATACCACTCAACATTACTTTCTTCATTCTTTCACTTACAAGACCACACATACACACACCCACACTTACAACGGGACCACAATTCGGTGGCAGGATAAATAAGATTTTGTTTATTTACATTTCCAATTACCGCCATCCACCCTCCAAAGTCACCCGTTGAGGGTGTATTATTGGGCGCTCCTCGAAATGTGTGTGATCCTTCCACAAATAACTCGGGGTAATTTGGTTTAATAAACGGAATCGATGATAAATTTTCCAATTTCAATTATTTAAAAGGCAGTCGAAAAACCGAAAACGATTTTTCTGGATTTTAAATTGCATTTCTGATAGACTTGAGATGTCCGTTCGTTTTAGGAAGAATAACCCTATTGGGTTTAATTCCTATGAAAAAAACGAGTCAGAATTTCTAGAAAAGTTTTTAGTCTTTAACAGAAGTATACATTCAGGCGTTTTCTTTGAGTTTCAATGTATATAGGTACGTGGAAAATTTCACTCGATGTCTAGCTTTAGAGAGATTATTTCCACAAAATTAAGATTCTTGCTCCACAGTACCCCTTCGATAACATTCCTGAGTAGATCTGTCAAAAGAATCAGTTACAATCCTGAGTGTTCAAATTGGTTGGCTGGCTGGCATCAACTGGCTGAATTGCTAATAGAGAGAATAATTTTCTGGCGAGGAGGAATTACGGCTCGATTGTTGGAACTGGCAGTTTTCCGTGAAATAATCGAGCCATTATTATGCTGAGAAAACTCATGCTGATACTTTTTATGAGTTCACAGAATACCGTTTGCTATTTTTGGTTACATCGAATTTAATTGGAAGATTGTTCAAAGTTAATATTTATATAAGATTGTATTTTTAAATCATTAATCACTTTGAATCAAAAAAAAAATCTTACCTCATCATTTTTGTTTGATTTCTCCCCTTAGAATCAGTTTCACTTATGTAAGTAAGTTGAGGACTTTCGATACTCTAAACCCAAACCGCTGTTCCAAATGTTGATAAATCATATTCATGACAATCGTGAATCGTTTTCTTCAACCTTCGCAAAACGATTTCCATCACAGCATGAAAGCTTCCAACAGCAACATCGAAAAATAAGGAAGGTAACCAAAAGGTGCGGTGCTTCCTTTCCAATGTGAGGATTTTCGCCAGAAGATTGATATCGGAAGCAATGGGGTGTTATTTTTTTTCCTGTTTCAGGCGGGTGATTGAATTGTTTTCTTTTTCTATATTCTTATTGTATTTTGCTTCGTTTTGGGAGCTTCGGAAAATCGTCATGTGCGAATCGTAGCCACTAAAATGGGGTGCTCACAAACTTCGGAGGGCATTAGCGTTCACATTTTTCACAGATCTTATTTAAAAAATGAACTGAACAGAGGACTGATGCAAAAAGACACTAAACGGCAAAGTGAGAACGTAAGATTATCTTTTTGTCCTGAAAAAGGTCCTTATCAAGATGAGAAGTCTTCCGGACAACCACCGTCTTCAATGTCATTCCTAAGGTACATTACTTTCTAACTGTTTGACAGTTATCATGCCAGTTTAATCTAAAAGAAATCCAATGTTTACTTATTATAAGCTGTTTGTCTTAAACTGGATGAGGAATCAAGTTTTGGCTCACGATGTTTAAATTTATACATTTGATGTTGAAGTAGATTTTCAGAAGTTTGATTGAATGTCAGATATCGGACGTTTGATTTCAATACTTCTCTAACAATTTTTTTTTCCGATATTAGAGATTATGTTCAGTTATTTAAAAGCAGTTAATAAAAGTTAAACAATTTTATTTTTTCGAATTTCAATGTGGTGAAACGAAATTTTTTTCATAAGCCGAGTTAATTCATTTAAATTTTGTAAATTTCCTCGAGACCTTGCTTTTCATGATAATATGCCGAGGGCATTCATAAAGAAAAAGAAGCCGAAAGAATTGAAAAGCATATTAAATGGAAATTGAAACAGCATACCCATAAAAACGTTATAACAATAGAACACTTTACCAAACTGGCTGGAAAACCATTTGAAATCGAAATTTTAGAAGTTCATTTTCAAATTTTCTTCTTTTATTCGATTTCCCAGCGTTCCCAAACTTTATGTACCTTTGTATTTTTGACTTTGATTCATGAAAATTTTATGACTTCGTTGTTGTAAATATTTTTTTAGAAGTTAATTGTGAAAATGTCGATCATTTCATATTACATCTAAAGCTTGGTTTACACTACCCGTGAAAAAGAACGTGAAAAATTCTTATTTCGTCAATAATTTAAAAAACGAGTCTTAACTAGTGTTTGTTTGATGTTATCATCGACTTTTTTCGGCGAAAATAAAAACGAAATTACTTGCCAGTTGGTCCAAACGTTTCGAGCTACTTTTGGCGTTTCGCTCCTCCTCAGTGGACCGTAAAATTAATTTTATTAATAGTATAATTTTCCATTTTCCAAGAACTAATTATCTTACTTTATCTAGCGATCGTCGTACTGTTATTCGCTGTCTGTTGTTTGTTTTTGATGTTATGTTTACATTGATCTGTCAGTGTCTTGATCTTTGGTAAAATGGAGTTGTATGCTGATTTGAAGTTAATTGAATCTTTCTGTTCGTTAACAACGTCGTTGTCGCCCCTAATTTTAATGTGAAACATTTCTGCACAGATTCTGGTGTTGTACTTCGAGACTTTTTCTAAAATTTTGGTATTTTTAAAATCAAAAACATGACCGTACTCGATACTATGTTGTGCAAGTCCGGTTCCTCCTATTTTTTTTTGTTTTTAACATCGTTTTTATGTTGTTCCAATCTTTTTTGTAAGAATTGACTTGTTTCTCCAATGTAGGATTTTTCACATCCTCCACATTTTATGTTATAAACCACATTTGCTGTTTTATCTTTTGGTATTTCGTCTTTAGTTTTTGTGAAAATAGTGTTCTTAACTTTGTTTAAAGATTGGAAGGCTACATTAATATCGTATTGTTTAAAATATCTGGCTAGTTTCTCACCTAGACCTGCACAATATGGAACTGTAATAAAATTTTTGGGTTGCTCATTTTTTGTTTCACTCAGACTGTTGTACATTTTGTGGGTTCGTTCTTTTATAATTTTTGTAACAAGTTGTTGAGGATAGTTATTTATCTTTAAAATATTCTGTACTGTTCTTAGTGTTCCTTCTCTATAGTTCACATTAGACAATTTTAAAGCTCTATCAACTAATGCTTACCTCTCAGGTAGCTGAACACACAGATATCAAGAAGGAGAGTTTCATTGAGATGCTGAAAATAGTTTTAGAATCAAACTTTCTTCAACTCAATGGAAAAATTTTTGCACATAAATTCGGTGTGCCGATGGGTAGCCCATTGAGTCCGGTGATAGCATCGATTGCACTGGAGAGGATCGAAAATGCTGCGCTAGACACCTTACTCGAACAAGGTATCGCCCCGGTACCCTACAAGAGATACGTGGATGATTGTCTCGTGTGCGCAAAGGTGAACGAGCAGCAGCCCATAATGGAAGTGTTCAATAGTATGCATCAACGATTAAAGTTTACGATTGAACACGAAACGGATGGCAGAATCAAATTTCTGCAGTGTTCGGCATCGCTAACTGAAAAATTAGCGCCGCTAGTTAAATCGCTAACTCATTGAAAGATAGCGATCGCTAATTAACCCTTCGTTTCATAAAGTAACAAATTTGCAACAATTAATGTATGGAAAAAGTGAAAAATCGTATTTAATTTTAATTTTTTTTTTCAACTGTTTAAAATGATTTTTAGTGAAAAATAAAAAATCATGAAATGAAGGGTTAAAAACGATAAGTGGGCCGAAAAAGTTATCGCTCCAAGCTTAAAGCGCTAATCGCTAATTGTTAACAACAATTAGATCGGGACACATATCGAATTCTTCTATTGTCACCCTGAATAACTTTCTACTAACTTTACGTTCTTTCAATTGTTCAAATTTTAGAGGAATGCATCAAATTTCTCAATAAACTACCTTAAACGGTTTTAATCGTTAGGGGGAGGAGGGGCGGTGATGCGGCGAAAAATGAAGAATTTTATATTTTTCTGGTCTATAGGAAAATAAACAATAATTATAAACAAGAATAATTAAATTTAAAATATTGTAGAGGTCCCTAAATTCTTTTTTCCATTTTTTTTTTAATTTGCTCGATTAATCGACGCAATTTTGTTGCACGGAATTTTTTGTGCAATTTATTCCAATTGTTTTTTGTGATTTTTTTTTAGTTTCCTTATTTAAAATGTTTAATCAGTTTCACCTTTTTCAAAAATGGAGCATTGTCTTGCCAAACGTGGACATTCAATATCTTAATAACCGAACTTAAAACGAAGACTGGAATGAACTATAATAAATTTAACAATGTCAATTCATTGTATGGTGATTTCTTAATTTCATTTGAACTGATCTGTAAAATCAGTTAAAAAACTGTACTGTGAAAAAGAAAAGTCTTAACAACTTTAAAGTAAACAGCTGATTAAAGGATGTTAGAAATAATTCATTATTGTTTATCGCCATGTACACACGCTCTTTTATTTTAACTCAAAATTAAGTACGACCGAGGTTCAAAACATAGTTCGATTATATGAACT
Organism: Uranotaenia lowii; assembly: GCF_029784155.1. NCBI lineage: Eukaryota > Metazoa > Arthropoda > Insecta > Diptera > Culicidae > Uranotaenia > Uranotaenia lowii. The sequence goes on from NC_073693.1 coordinate 15,882,299, forward strand.
TAAAGTTAAGTACCCTTTTTCCCCCTTGCGATGGTTCAAAATGAAGTTCGAACTGCGAACTCAAAATTGATCCTTTTTTTTCCTTCGGCGAGCAAAGCTGAGTTCGACCTTATGAACTAAAAATTGAACTCTCTTTGTTGGACTGAAAACACTTAGCGAGTTCAGTTCGAACCAGAACAGCAACCAACGAACGCGTCGCAAAATTTGGTCGTTCCGGAACAATTACCGGAGGACTATGAAGGAACTTCATAATGGAATGCACGTTCACCGTGTCAGCGTTAAATTCTGTCCGTCATTGTTACCATACGGTGAGCGGCTTGGAATGTTCAGAAACTTCCGGATGTTGTTTACTTCCCGTAGGAAGTAACATCCGGAAGTTTTCTTTGACCGGGAGTGTCAAATCTTTCCACCGCTATGTAATTGGAATGCGATGTACCGGAACAGCAACAAATTTTAATCATCCTTTAATTCCCTGAAAATAAGCTACCCTCGAAAAAAAGGATAAATTCGAGTTCGGCAACCGAACTTAGTATTGAGTATGCCTGAGTAGAACTTAGTTTTGCTATTGCCCAGACAAACTCAAAGTTGAGGGATGCCACTGAAGTGCTGTTTTGAACAAAAACTACTTAATTTTGAGTTAAAAAAAAAGAGCGTGCATATTATATTTTATTTTTTTCTGTGAATGTTGCGAAAAGAAGTGCCAACCAGGGGTGCCAGGTGGTTTCGTCAAAAATCAGGACGACGCAAAATTAAAATCAGGATTTTTCAGGACACCTCTTGATTGATGAAAATAGTAAGGATTTCTGCTTAGATTGCATAAATAAAGGCGCAATGTAAACGCTTTGATTTATGCAACAACAGTACGCATTTTAATGTTACTAGAAAATTTATATATTTTTGTATCTATTTTATCGAGTTTTTATTGCTTAAAATAGCAGTTTATTGTAGGCCCGTTATTTGTTCGGAATTTTTTATTACAGATTTGCGGTAAACTTAAAAGCGCAAGTTAATTTTAACCAAGTAACGAAAATTCAGAATGAGAAAATAATATTCAATTTCTTTACAGATCCATGACAAACAAATTTTAGCTTTCTGATTTGTTTTTTTTTTATATTTGATTTGAATGAGATTCATTTGTTTTAAAAATTATTTCGGAAAACCTATTTCCGGAGCAGAATTATTTGTAAATGAAAATAATATGATAAATGGGTTTTATAAGCTAAATTCATACAGAACTTAAGAAATTGAGTTGGCTTGCCAAGGTTTTATAATTTGCTCTACAGAACCTACTGCAGAAGGTCCTTTTTGTGCTACTAAGCGTTGTATTGGAGTTTTATAGATTCTTACATACCCGAACGTGGTTTTATAGCTTGAACTCATAGTTGGACTGGAATGCCTTAAAAAACCCAAATTGTTTCTTGGGTTAACTATTTTGTTCAATAGTGAAAACCCTCAAACGGTATATACTCGTCGAAGTAAGTATTACCTGGAAAATAGTAAATATTATAACTCATGAGGGTTCTAACCTCAAGTAAGTCCCGTGAATGGCAATTCACTTTTCGAAGACGAATTTTAATTGCAAGACACAGATGAAACGATGAGTTGAAACAAAAATAACTTTATTATATGTAGTTATTTTAACAAATCAGGTCCGGGTGTTCCGGGTGTTAGGATTGAGGTTAGGCGATCATGTCACTTGTTTCATGTCACCTCCTAACCCTAATTCTCACCTTTTCATTGTAGCCTTGAAGTTTTTTTACCACATCTATAATAAACTGTAAGAATTTGACATTCCACCCGTTTTTTTCCTGACTTGCCTGCGTCAACACAACACATTGAAATTATAACAGCTTTAAAAAATAATGGTTATAAATTTAGTAGGTAGTTGGTAACTTTCTTAGAAAAAAAATCGTAAATAATCAACTTCACCAAGTATTCTGAATTAAAAAATACTTTTGTAGCGATCTGTTTAGTAGTTTTTGAGAGAGCGTTTATATGCACCATCTATATTGCACACTATGAACAGCTTTGCTAAATCGAGGTTATTTTTTTTGACGCTCTTCATTTCCTGGAGCTTGGCCTTTAAAATAACTTAAAATTTTCTATTTTATCGAAGTTATGACAAGTTCAGCAGATTGTACACCTTCTGCCAGAATACGAAATTTCTAGCATTTTATCGCTCCAACACAGTTTTTGCTTGATGGCACGATTCCAAATCTAACCAAAACAGAGTATTAATTTTCAGAAATCTTAGAAAGTGCTATGGAAGGAAAACGATCGCTTTTGTAGACATTTTGTGGTATATTTGGCCGTTTATTGTGCCAATCGTTATGTACCACTTATCGATTTGCATCTTCCTCAGATCGTCAGCCAAATTTAGTACTGGATATATTTTTTAAAATTTATCTTCTCGTTCTTCTTCGGAACATTCAGGAGAGGCTCTTCAATGAAAAATTTCTGACAGAAGACCTCCCAGTAGCCCGCTTGTAAGTAGATATGGATTTTCTTTTAAGATTTTTTTTCAAAATTTCACTCCGCTAACGGGTCTACCATTTTGCGCACGATTCAACCACCTTATTTTGATTATGTTATCGGTATACAGCTTTTTTTACCATTGAGACACGATGTTTGGTCTGTTTTTTTTTTTTGGATTGGTGAGATAAATTGACCTTCTTTACTACTGGCGCTTTACTAAACCTCTCACTTCCCCTACTTTAATGGAATCATTCTTACTCTAGGCCTTCTAGAACGATTTACTACATGATTTTTTATCGAATAGTTGATTTCAAACTGTTTTGGGGTCTCTCAGTGGGACTTTCAAAGATTTTTCACGATCTTGCCTAAAAATTCAATGAAATAATTCATTAGAAGCTATCTCAAAAACTACTTGACAGATCGCCACAAAATTTTGCACATTACATCACCAGATAGTTTCACTAAAAATAAAAGCAATTTTCATTTATCCGTTCAAAAGTTATTCACAAATGGAAGTGTTGCATTTTTTTCGAATACAGTCATTTTCTCCTTTCATAGTCAGCTGAAAGAAATAAAACGCAAAAATGGAAGAATGGCCATCTTTGTTAAAGTTCTTCAATAAATAATTAAAAATAATCCAATTTTTAAATGATTTTTTCACATATTTTCATATGTGAGCTTTGAATCTTGGAAACGAGAGCTCATTTCATGAAATTAAATGCATACTGGATTCAGCACTCCCAAGCCATTCAAAATCAACTCTTAAATTTTATGCTTCTCTAAAAATGTTAAAATATGAATTCATATATCATTTACATATAATAAGTTTGTTACTGTTCAAAAAAAGGTTAAACTTTCATTCAGTTCGTTTCACAATATACGAAAATCATCTTTTTATCAACATTTTCTCACATAGAAGTTTATGCAGAAAAAAAATTCAATTTCTTCTATAATTTTAAAAAATTTCAAAATACCTCTGTTTAGTTTTATAAGATCGAATTGGCGAGAGGTGACAGTGTGCAGTACCCTTCCTTTCAAATCTTTTTTTTTCCTTTGAACTATTTTCACTATTCCTTTCTTTTTATTGGTCGATTTCTGTAATTTTGTTAAATCGCCCCTTGCCCTCCCACCAAAAGCGAATTCTAGGACCGCTTCTGGTCCGGTTCTCCCCGGTTGCTCTGATATCATTGAAAAAATCCGGGATTTACCCAGATTTTTCCCCAATAAATTAGGGTTGCCATCCGTCCCGCAAAAGCGGTACATGTTCCGTTTTTTTTGTTAAATGTACCGCCGTCCCACTTTTTTTCTAAAAATATACCGCTTTTTTGTTAGAAAATTTTTTACAAAGTTCACTGACTCACACTAATAATTAAGCTTTTTAATAATTTCTCAAACGTCTCGCTTTTTCCGGCTGTGTCCCGCTTTTTTGGTAAAATATTCCGCTTTTTTCTGAAAGTATCTGGCAAGCCTACAATAAATCATACAAATAACTGAAATTGAGTTATTATAATTATTTATTTTTGCGTCCAAAAATCAAAATTTTTTGAAAAACTTTTATCAACAATTTTTTATGAAAGCCTAATAAACGATTTCAATCCTGCTGATGTGTTTTAATGAAGAACAAATATTTGAAATAATTTTTTTTTTAGATTTTTGTTGAATAGTTCCTGGGTTTTGACCTTATTTGTCCGGATAGTGTCGGGATTTAGGGTTGAAAATTTGAATATCAAATGCTTCGATTTTGCCTGGTTTTAAGATAAAATAGCCCGAAACGTGCTTAAAAATAAGCACAAACTGTTAGATCTTTCGCTTTCGAGTAACTGCGGATGAGAACGTCTACTTGTTGCAATAAATGAAGACTTCCATTTATGATACGACACTATTATAGCTAATCAAGTCTTTCGAAGTTCACACAAACATTTTTGAGCTTATTGATACCTTTGCTTATGAGAACCAGCTACTACGAAAATTTTACTCACTCGCACTCTTGAGTAATTTTTTTCTATAAGTTATTTTTCTTAGGGTCTAAGATTCTATGAGTAGAAGCATTCCTGTACAAAACCACGCCAATGGATATCAAAAGTACCAAAAATGCCAGTCAGCAGTCCCGCGTCCAAAGCTCAGCTAACAGCGACAAATCCTTAATACGCGTAACAGGGCCTATTTGAAATGGAAATGTGGAATAAATCCTATCCGCTTTACCTCGCAATCAGGAAGTGGGCTCAAAACATTTGTCCAAACCTGCATAAATATTTCCAAACAATCCACCCGACACGGACATTGAGACAGAAAGCCTGCCATGTGTCTTGTGGCTCAAGGTGACACGCTCCAACCTTATCTTATAGGTCATTTCTTATCGAATCTTTACATCATTTTCCTGTGCGTAGGAGGTTTCTAATATTTACGATTTGTATCACTGCTGTTGCAACAAAACATAAACAATGAGTGAAGGGGGTGGTAAAATTCCGTATGTGGGGGGCGAGTGTCGATTTACATCATACAGTGGGCAAGTGTATTCTTACTGTTTGTGGGAAAACAGAGAAAGCTCAATCGACACAATACCGAAATCCACTCGACTTCTCCGGGGTGGGCAGCTCTTAACGTTGATTGGAAAATTGAGCCTCTCGAAGTGATTAAATGGTATAGAAAGGAAGGAAGTAAGTGGCAGCCGAGAAATGCCCGGAATAATGCTTAGGCCCGTTTGCCGGAATGTTTGTGTACCGATGAGTATTGTTGGGTTTGTTTATTTGTTGTTCATACGAGGAGAATTTGGCCAATTAGGTGACAGTGTGAGTAATTACAAAGGAAGAACTGGTATTGTATGTGAGATGATTGTTGAACATCTAGAGATGGTCCAAAGTACTAGATCATTTGAACAAATGTTGGCAATGCTTTTAGAGATTATTGTCCGTTTATGTTGTCCATTCTTATCATTCAAAGTTCTGTTGATTGAAGATCTTGTTTGCTGAGTGATGATACGCAACAATTTTTTTTTCAATAAAAGGTCTATTGTCGTAACTTTCCTAATTGGAAAATTATTTGGAAAAAAAAGTTATGAGGGAACTGGGGGTAAGACGCACACGATAAGAAGTTTCTTTTATAACTCGTACATGACGAATGCAATCCAGTAAATTCGACAAAAGTTTTGAAAAGGGGACTGTTGTTTACCTGAAGTATATAAACAGGAACTCTTAAACCAATAGTTAATATATGTACGTCTTGATCGTTAAATTTTGGAAGGCTTTCTAAAGTATAATTTCCATTTCGTTTGGGGCAAAGTGCGCATTTATTGATTGAAGTGCCTCCGAATGTCTTTGCAGAGTAAAAACACTTCTATTTGACTTCACGGATGAAAAAATGGATTGCTACACGCAGTGCTGCCAGATATACAGCCATTCTTGTGAAAAGTTGATTAAATGTATATGAAATTCTATAATTTCAGATATTTCCGTTTATATTCAAGTTATGTTTTACAATTCAACATATTTTTTTAAGTGTTGTAATTAAAATTGCACATAAATCAAAACTTTGACATGATTTTTGAAAATCGTTTAAATAACAGAAATGATAATAATAGAATTAGGATTTTTTTTCGATGATGAGTGTAAAGATTAGTGTTCAAAATTATAACAGATGACAGGTGATTGTTTTTTGCTTTTAGATGCAATTGATTTCGAAATTTCAACCCAAAAACCGGGCAACATATGAACAAATTTGGAAAACAACCCTGAAATTATAAAATAATAAACAAGAAGCAAACCACTTGAATCATTCTATTTTTAACCTATCACATCACATCACAACACATCAGGAGATTTTAAATTGTAGGCTTCCATAAATCCGAACTTATTTCAACAAAATTACGTTCCTTAATTTTGTACTAAATATTCGGGCAAATCCGGATAAAACCGGGCAATCTGGCAAGCTTAAATTAAAACCTTTAAAAAAATACCAAATGATTGTATTAAGCATGTTAGCAAGAGTATGTGGCTTTGCAGTATTATTGAGATTAAGCTTCATTCTCTAGCCAGTTATTGTCCTTTTCTTAAGCTCTTAAGAATATAATTCTTATAAATTTTAATTAATTTCAAAACAGAATATCAATTTTATATTTTGAGTGATGTTTCAAAACCGCATTGTTTAACTCAACGACATTCGTGTTAGCAACTGAAAGAATTTCAAGTTTACTTACCAGTTTCTTATTTATAACTTTTTTAATAATTTCCTAAATTTAACAGTTTTTTCCGATCAAACACTAGAATTAGGTGTTTTTCAAATCTGAAATTTTATTCAAATTTTAGATGATTCGTATCTTGGCTTAAAATGTTTCTAATGAAGATTGGATGCTTGCGATTTTAGATCGGATTGTATGAATTTAGATTCTCAACTCAAATTCGGTAGCTGATATCTTATTCCGAATTTCAAATTTGTGTTACACAGATAAGGAAAAAATATTAAGTTAAAGAATTGAAATTTAGTTATAGAATTCAATATAATATTCAAATATAATTAAATATAATTAATATTGTGTAGTTGTAAATATAGAATCATGATCCCGATTCTAAACCTGAATTTTAAATCTAACCTTTTTTTGCGAATTTAAAAGTTTTCTGTTAATTTTTCAAGATTTGTAAGTTAAGCTAAGCTGAAGGGATATTTAATTTTTATAAATTTTTGTAATTTTGTTCGACTTTTTGTAAATTTTGTAGATTTTGTAAATTTTGTCAATTTTGTAAATTTTGTAAATTTTGTAAATTTTGTAAATTTTGTAAATTTTGTAAATTTTGTAAATTTTGTAAATTTTGTAAATTTTGTAAATTTTTTAAGTTTTGTAATTTTTGTAAGTTTTGTAAGTTTTGTAAGTTTTGTTAATTTTTGTAATTTTTTGTAATTTTTTGTAATTTTGTAAATTTTTGTAAATTTTTGTAAGTTTTTGTAAATTTTTGAAAATTTTTGTAAATTTTTGTAAATTTTTATAAATTTTTGTAAATTTTCGTAAATTCTGTAAATTTTTGTAAATTTTTGTAAATTTTTGTAAATTTTTGTAAATTTTTGTAAATTTTTGTAAATATTTGTACATTTTTGTAAATTTTTGTAAATTTTTGTAAATTTGTAAATTTTTATAAATTTTTGTAAATTTTTGTAAATTTTTGTAAATTTTTGTAAATTTTTGTAAATTTTTGTAAATTTTTGTAAATTTTTGTAAATTTTTGTAATTTTTTGTAAATTTTTGTACATTTTCGAAATTTTTTGTAAATTTGTTTATTTTTTTTCTAAATTTTGGTGAATTGTTGAAAATTTTTGTAAATTTCTTTAAATTTTTGTAAATTTCTGTAAATTTTTGTAAATTTTTGTAAATTTTTGTAAATATTTGTAGATTTTTATAAATTTTTGTAAATTTTTGTAAATTTTTGTAAATTTTCGTAAATTTTTGTAATTTTTTGTAAATTATTGTTAAATTTTGTAATTTTTTGTAAATTTTTGTAAATTTTGTAAATTTTGTAAATTTTGTAAATTTTGTAAATTTTGTAAATTTTGAAAATTTTATAAATTTTGTTAATTTTGTAAATTTTGTAAATTTTGTAAATTTTGTAAAATTTGTAAATTTTGTAAATTTTGTAAATTTTGTAAACTTTGTAAATTTTGTAAATTTTGTAAATTTTGTAAATTTTGTAAATTTTGTAAATTTTGTAAATTTTGTAAATTTTGTAAATTTTGTAAATTTTGTAAATTTTGTAAATTTTGTAAATTTTGTAAATTTTGTAAATTTTGTAAATTTTGTAAATTTTGTAAATTTTGTAAATTTTGTAAATTTTGTAAATTTTGTAAATTTTGTAAATTTTGTAAATTTTGTAAATTTTGTAAATTTTGTAAATTTTGTAAATTTTGTAAATTTTGTAAATTTTGTAAATTTTGTAAATTTTGTAAATTTTGTAAATTTTGTAAATTTTGTAAATTTTGTAAATTTTGTCAATTTTGTAAATTTTGTAAATTTTGTAAATTTTGTAAATTTTGTAAATTTTGTAAATTTTGTGAATTTTGTAAATTTTGTAAATTTTGTAAATTTTGTAAATTTTGTAAATTTTGTAAATTTTGTAAATTTTGTAAATTTTTGTAAATTTTTGTAAATTTTTTTAAATTTTTGTAAATTTTTGTAAATTTTTGTAAATTTATTAAATTTTTGTAAATTTTTGTATATTGTTGTACATTTTTGTAAATTTTTGTGAATTTTTGTGAATTTTTGTAAATTTTTGTAGATTTTGGGAAATTGTTGTAAATTTTTGTAAAGGGTTTAAATTTTGTTTATTGTTGTTTGTTTTTGTAAATTTATGTACACTTTTGTAAGTTTTTGTTAATTTTTGGAAATTATTGTAAATTTTTGTTATTTTTAAATTACTTTTTGTCTATTTTTGTAAAGTTTTGTAAATTTTTGTAAATTTGTTTAAATTATTGTTAATTTTTGTTTATTTAATGGTTTTTGGGTTTTTTTTTTCTTTTTTTTGTTACTCTCAGCTTAAGTGTTGAACTCTGTTTCCTATTTAACTAGGATCTACAGATATCTGAATCCATTTCAACTTAATCCAAGGTTCAAATTAATGATGCGATAAATTTTAATACACATGCTATGATCCTCTTAGGTCGAATGCCATTGCATTAGGCAGATTTACTATCATCGTGGCCAGGAGAAAGCGCCAGGTCCGGAAAATCAAGGCATTCGACCTTTTTCTAGAAACCGGTCATCACTCATCCAGACCCCAATCCACTTTCCACTTCATTTGGCCCCATTTTTCCCGAGAGTTCCATCCATCTGAAACGGTACTAACCGGCCCTCTGCCAGCGAAAAACTTGTCATTCCTGTCCTCCCCCGAAATGGACTGAATGGACAATCTCGAACGCACTCAACGCTGATTGCTGCCCTTCTGCTCTTACTCTTTCTATCTACTTGCCAGGTGGAAAACTCGTTATCAACCTACGAACCCCATGCCTGCGTCGTTGTCTATTCGATCGTGGATCGGAACTCGTTCCGCGTGGCCGAGGAAATCCTCAACTATCTGTGGTCCGAAAAGTACACCAAGGAGAAGGCCGTCATCATCGCGGCAAACAAGTCCGATCTGGCCCGGTCCCGGGTGATCAATACCGCAGGTAAGAAGCAAAACAGTTCCCGATCTTGTACTATCAACAATTTTATTTAGTTCAGGTGGGTCCAGGTGGGTCCAGCAGGCACGCGACCCAAATTCTTCTGACAGGTCCCGAGCGAGAGAGGCCTGCTAGAAATATGGGTACCGAAGTTTATAAGCCCATTTTGGAAGGCAGATCACGTCCCTCCCTATGCTCCTCTGCTAGCTTGAGAAGTTAAACTTGTTTCGAATAAGTGGCAAACAAATCCGTGCTTGGTATTCATAATTTTAAGTAAAACTGTTACTTTGAAAGTAACCTACTTCGGGCAAATTAGTAAGCCTATTATTTACTAAACATCTTTTCCGGGGGCTTCTGCATAAATATAAGATTGACTTGTCATTTGTCAATTACTTGTGTCTTCATCGTGTGACCGTGACATCCTTAGAGGAAGTTCATACTACTTTTGGGGAATTATTTCACTTCTAACATTCCAACTCCTTCCCATACCTTTTTCTTCTATACAAGCACCTATTTCTTGTCATTTCATGATACATTATGAAAATTTTAAATGAATTATCATTATTCTAAGCGCTGGATTAATCTGACAAAAATAAATTGTTCAAGAGATGCTTGTAATGAATTAAAAAAAATCCTTCAAATCACAATAAAAATTCATTACAAAACTGTATTAGCTAACTTTGCAGTGGCTAACTAAGGTCGCCAAGCTTTTTACAGAATTGAATACTTTCCTTCTACGTCATTTAAAAAACAGACTATATCTATTTCATTCCAAGTAATCGAGAAATATTTTTATATTTTTCCATTTTTACAAAATCCTGCATATTATTAGTACTAATAATTACATATAATGCAATAAATATTTTTTATTTGGTTACAAGATACAGAGGTACTGAAAGTGACCTCTACTATTCTGGGAGTGCTGAGTGAGAGTCTTCAAGCGGAAACTAGTTTTATTTTGAGGAGTTTGGGAGGTCTCACAGGGAGATATGCTCAGAAATTCCCAACAACTTGATAATTAATGACAATGAGAAAGTTAAAAATAATGTATGTTTATTTTGAACTGAAAATAGCACCGAATTTCAAAATCACTTAAAAGATTTTTACAAAACATAAACTTAATATTTTTTTGACTCTAGGCCGAAGCTCTAATTTTAATTGTTAGCTTCGATTGAATCAAATGAAACAGAAGAAAAAATCTGATACCACTGAAAAATGAAAATATTTTTTATGAGATATCCATTTATAACACGTACATAGAAGCTCAAAATAATTGAAAATTTTTAGAATGAAATTTAAAAAAAATTGTGTTACGTGTAATTTGAATTCTATTCTCAAAACTTCGTTTACCGTTTCGTAAATTATTCAGCTTGTTCAAATTGATATAAAATATATCGAAACTTTGCGCTTTATAAATGAATATTAAAATTCAACAGGAAAAGGTAAATTTCATATCATAATATAGGTAAAGTATTTTGAGGTTACGTACAACAGTACACACAGAAAAAGACAGTTTAAGGCTAAGGGAATTTTTTTAAAGAGTGATTATTGAAATTTTAAAACTTGTTGCTTTGGAATGAGCGAATTTTGAGATTTTTCCGAAAAACAACGTAAGAACGTTATACGGAAGAGTAAGGAAAGTCCATGCTTGAAATGTATAACTTTGTTTGATAGCTCGTATAATATTTTTTAAATTTAAATATGTTTGGAATGCTGATATTCATGTTGAATTTGATGAGATATATTTTGGAATTCCACAAAAAATAACTAAAATGGGAAAAAAAGTTTTTCACAGTAAATACAATAAAATGACAACTCAAAAAAAAAAATGACAAAAAAGAAATGAAAAAATTATAAAAACGATAAAAATTACAAAAATGACAAAAATGACAAAAATGACAAAAATGACAAAAATGACAAAATTGACAAAAATGACAAAAATGACAAAAATGACAAAAATGACAAAAATGACAAAAATGACAAAAATGACAAAAATGACAAAAATGACAAAAATGACAAAAATGACAAAAATGACAAAAATGACAAAAATGACAAAAATGACAAAAATGACAAAAATGACAAAAATGACAAAAATGACAAAAATGACAAAAATGACAAAAATGACAAAAATGACAAAAATGACAAAAATGACAAAAATGACAAAAATGACAAAAATGACAAAAATGACAAAAATGACAAAAATGACAAAAATGACAAAAATGACAAAAATGACAAAAATGACAAAAATGACAAAAATGACAAAAATGACAAAAATGACAAAAATGACAAAAATGACAAAAATGACAAAAATGACAAAAATGACAAAAATGACAAAAATGACAAAAATGACAAAAATGACAAAAATGACAAAAATGACAAAAATGACAAAAATGACAAAAATGACAAAAATGACAAAAATGACAAAAATGACAAAAATGACAAAAATGACAAAAATGACAAAAATGACAAAAATGACAAAAATGACAAAAATGACAAAAATGACAAAAATGACAAAAATGACAAAAATGACAAAAATGACAAAAATGACAAAAATGACAAAAATGACAAAAATGACAAAAATGACAAAAATGACAAAAATGACAAAAATGACAAAAATGACAAAAATGACAAAAATGACAAAAATGACAAAAATGACAAAAATGACAAAAATGACAAAAATGACAAAAATGACAAAAATGACAAAAATGACAAAAATGACAAAAATGACAAAAATGACAAAAATGACAAAAATGACAAAAATGACAAAAATGACAAAAATGACAAAAATGACAAAAATGACAAAAATGACAAAAATGACAAAAATGACAAAAATGACAAAAATGACAAAAATGACAAAAATGACAAAAATGACAAAAATGACAAAAATGACAAAAATGACAAAAATGACAAAAATGACAAAAATGACAAAAATGACAAAAATGACAAAAATGACAAAAATGACAAAAATGACAAAAATGACAAAAATGACAAAAATGACAAAAATGACAAAAATGACAAAAATGACAAAAATGACAAAAATGACAAAAATGACAAAAATGACAAAAATGACAAAAATGACAAAAATGACAAAAATGACAAAAATGACAAAAATGACAAAAATGACAAAAATGACAAAAATGACAAAAATGACAAAAATGACAAAAATGACAAAAATGACAAAAATGACAAAAATGACAAAAATGACAAAAATGACAAAAATGACAAAAATGACAAAAATGACAAAAATGACAAAAATGACAAAAATGACAAAAATGACAAAAATGACAAAAATGACAAAAATGACAAAAATGACAAAAATGACAAAAATGACAAAAATGACAAAAATGACAAAAATGACAAAAATGACAAAAATGACAAAAATGACAAAAATGACAAAAATGACAAAAATGACAAAAATGACAAAAATGACAAAAATGACAAAAATGACAAAAATGACAAAAATGACAAAAATGACAAAAATGACAAAAATGACAAAAATGACAAAAATGACAAAAATGACAAAAATGACAAAAATGACAAAAATGACAAAAATGACAAAAATGACAAAAATGACAAAAATGACAAAAATGACAAAAATGACAAAAATGGCAAAAATGACAAAAATGACAAAAATGACAAAAATGACATAAATGACAAAAATGACAAAAATGACAAAAATGACAAAAATGACAAAAATGACAAAAATGACAAAAATGACAAAAATGACAAAAATGACAAAAATGACAAAAATGACAAAAATGACAAAAATGACAAAAATGACAAAAATGACAAGAATGACAAAAATGATAAAAATGACAAAAATGACAAAAATGACAAAAATGACAAAAATGACAAAAATGACAAAAATGACAAAAATGACAAAAATGACAAAAATGACAAAAATGACAAAAATGACAAAAATGACAAAAATGACAAAAATGACAAAAATGAAAAAAAGAAAAAAAAGGAAAAAAATTACAAAAATGACAAAAATGGAAAAAGGAAAAAAATGACAAAAATGACAAAAATGACAAAAATGACAAAAATAACAAAAATGACAAAAATGACAAAAATGACAAAAATGAAAATTTTTGTCATTTTTGTCATTTTTGTCATTTTTGTCATTTTTGTCATTTTTGTCATTTTTGACATTTTTGACATTTTTGACATTTTTGTCATTTTTGTCATTTTTGTCATTTTTGTCATTTTTGTAATTTTTGTCATTTTTGTCATTTTTGTCATTTTTGTCATTTTTGTCATTTTTGTCATTTTTGTCATTTTTGTCATTTTTGTCATTTTTGTCTTTTTTGTCATTTTTGACATTTTAGTCATATTTGTCAATTTTGTCAATTTTGTCAATTTTGTCAATTTTGTCAATTTTGTCTTTTTTGTCTATTTTGTCAATTTTGCTAATTTTGTCAATTTTTTCATTTTTTTCAATTTTGTCAATCTTGTCAATTTAGTCAACTTTTGTCAATTTTGTCAATTTTGTCAATTTTGTCAATTTAGCAATTTTTTTTGCATTCTCTAATTCCAACAGAGGTTATTGTTTTTTTTTTATTAGAGAATGCTGAATTAAAAATGTAGTGTATTTTTAACCTTATCGATTGGTTTACAAGCATCAAAATTTCCATTTTTTCTAAAAGCCTTAATGATTTTTACTGCTCTTTTAACGAGCATCTGACAGTTTGGAATGTCTAAGTTCTGCTGTTTAGGTGATTATTGCATAACATTTGAACTGTCTGGAATTTGAAGATGTCTGGATGGTTTTCAGTTGCTTGATCTAGTTTTAACTTGAGGAGGGACATTCGAATAAAATTACCCAAACGGGAATCGTGACCTAACGGAGCTGTTGCTTGCTAGCGATGTATCAATTTCATTCGGTATCCCAGTCACAGAAAAAGGTGTCAATCAAACTGGCCCGTAGAAGTAAATTCGTTGCTGTTGCTGCCTTTGGCCTGGACCCTGACACTGACTGGCACTGGCACCGGAACATTTAGCTCCCAGATATTTGCATTCCCGAAAGCAACCCTCTCTGTCTCTCGTTTCACATTGAACTCGAACCCATCATCTAATTCCCGTTTTATGCGGTTTTTCGTTTGCTTCCCGCCCCAATCGACATCGACAAACACACATGGATCGCGGATCGAAACAAACAACAACAACAACTGGAAACCGACAACCCAATCTATGTGTGTCAATTGCAGAAGGCAAACAGTTAGCAACATCGCGAGAGGCGAAATTCATCGAAACGTCCAGCGGAATTCAGCACAACGTCGACGAACTGCTGGTGGGTGTACTGAAACAGGTGAGATGCCGCATATACTAACTACTTTTAACTATATAGTTGAACATATTTTTTCGCCTGAATGTATGCAGTTGTCGTTTGGTATGTTGGATGTTGAGGGGCAGGGGAGCTGAACTAAATCGGTTTAACGACAGAGCTTTTGACTCTAATGCTACTACCCCAACAGAGAACACCCAACTAGTTTGGAGTTTGGAGGCTTGGGGGTCTCTCGTCGTTTCTTGGACCGTTTCCACATTTTTTTCTCGCCCCCCTGGGAAGGAAACTTGCTCCATTTGTTAGCTATAATCGGGCCATTGCTGCCTCTGAAGGGACCTCCTTATGTCGTCGACTGGTTCGGAATTCCGACACATGCTTAGGAACTTGAAAGCAGCTTTTCTGTAGCCCGAAAATAAAATCCACTTTTAACTTTTTTCCAGATCCGGCTAAAGGAACAGCGCGAGAAGAGGGCGAGTGCCACCAATCTTCGAAACTCCCGCACCCAGATGTCGCTGCACATCGCCAAGGAGATCCTGCACAAAATTTGCCTCACCGACATCACCAAATCGAAAAGCTGTGAAAATCTTCACGTGCTGTAATGAGCCGGGCACAAAACAAATTAAAACTTGCCAAGTACCTAACCTTGTTCCTCGTTCAGTCATTCCTGGAGACTGGAGCTCCTCAGACAGAAAAAAAACAAACCTAAGAATCCCAAGCACTGCTCAACCAAAAAAAAACATAATCCCTCAAAAATCTATGCATGAAAACAGGTCCAGAAAAAATCAGATTTCATTTCATTTGATAAGTCAACTCGGCTGGCATCAAAAACAGTCACCCGACGAAACAAGAAAACAGAAGACAGACAGGTAATCCTTCTAAGCCTTTTGAGTTTGAGGTGAAGGTGAAGAAAACATGTAAACCTAGTTAGAGAGAAAGAGATTTGCTCCCAATTACTCGAGACTTAAAACCCGAATCCGAATGCGTGCGTATTCATTTTAATAGCTACTAAAGTACTTTAGCAAAGAAGATGATTTAGCCGTCGTCAGTCAGACGGTAAAAGTCGTAAACCTACTCAGCTTCGAGAAAGAAAAAAAACTCCTAGCACGATTAGATCTACACATATGGAAGCTTGGAAAAACTTGATGCCGGTTAGTTTTTGGTGACGTGCACGAACTTTGTTTTCCTCTTTACAACTATTTTTTCCGTTTTCCTCCATTGAATCTTTTTCCTTCTCATTACCGATCAGACATGTTTGAATTTCGAATTTCAGACTTCAAACATCTCCGACTTCTAGGTTCTAATCTCTGACATCTTATAGCTGACCTCTGAACCTCCGGACTTCAGACTGCATAAACACTCGGGTGAAGGGGTGCCAACATTTTTTTTTTTTCAAAAATCAGGGACTGGAAAAATAAAACGTCAAAGTAACGGAAATTCCGCTCAAAGTGATAACATTTTTTTTTGGTCGTCGATCCACATTTTCATTCAGCAATGGTATCAAATGTAGTTCCTTACAACTAATTTTTCATCACATTCGTAAAAATCAAGCATAGTTTCAAAACCCAGAAAAATCAGGCACATTGGCATCTCTGTTTGGGTAGGACTTCGCACTTCGGGTTTCAGACTTTGCACTTCGGAGTAAGGACCTCGGACTTCGAGTTTCGGATTTGAAATTTTGGACTTTGGGCTACGAACTTGGAACTTCGAACTTCGGACTTTGAACTTCGGACTTTGGACTTCGGACTTCGGACTTTGGAATTCGGACTTCGGACTTTGGACTTTGGACTTCGGACCTCGGACTTTGGACTTCGAAGTTCGAAGTCCATAGTCCGCATTGCCAGATCTACAGATTTCTCCGTCGGTCTATGAATTTTAGTCACTTCTACGGATCTGGATCTACGGATTTTCAGCATTTCCTACGGATTTTTGACGGAATATCGAAAAAATGAGGGATTCTGCGGATAAACGGAAATTCCTGTTCCAAGCTTTGAATTTCGTAGTTCAGACTTTGGATTTCAGACTTCGGGCTTCAGATTTCAATCATCATATTTCAGACTTTTGGCTTTAGGCAGGGTTGTCAACATTTTTTTTTTTCAAAATTCAGGGAACTTTGAATATAAAAATTAATATAAATAAGGCTTGAATAAAAAGTCAAACTGCTGAATTTTTATTTTCTTAGTTTTTTAGTTATCGATCATCGCTGATTATTATATCAATAATTCATTTAAGGGCACTCTTTGATTTACAAAACTCAAAGTTCATTCTCTAAACTATTTCCAACATTGAAAAAAAAAGCCAATAAAAATCCAATATTAAAATTAAAAATATTTTAATTTACTACTTATTATAAATAATGTTCTCATCGTGGCTCCTAAAATTTTTAAAAAGATCTTAGAATACCAATTCTCATACGATAAAATCTGAAGTAACAAAAAGATTGATGAACCTGAAAAAAGGCCCTTATAAAAAAGGTATCCACAAACCAAATTTTAAAAAAAGTATTTAGAACTTTTCCATATGGAATGATCATGGAATATGTTTGATCGTACTCTAATAGCTTGAAATTCCGTCATTTTCAGATTGTCTAAGCTATTAGATATTGTTGTGTTGCCTTAGAATTTTTTACAACAGACTTCAGATATTGGACCAAGTCGTTTGTTGATGAAAATATTCCACAAATTTAAAGGTTTATATACGGCTAGAATGAAAACGAAATTGGATGGGTATTATTTATGGTATTTATAGAGGATTTGAAAATCAACAACATTAATCGTCCTTGAATTTCTTATTAGTTACGAATTATATGTTGGAAATGGGATTCGAAATCCAAATTTTTAATCCAGATTTTCCATTCAGATTTCCGAACAGGAATTCATTCCAAGGCTCGATCAGATTTGAAGTTCAATACAAATTTGAAAGATAATTTAACTTTTTTGTTTGCTTTAAAATATGTGAAAAGTAAATTTAGACGTAAGAATAATAAGAAAAAATGCAGATTGACAAAAAGTAAAAAAACACCTATCTTTGAAAATTCGTCAAACAACTGTGTTTCGTATTTTGAGACTCTAATGATACAAAAATGTGTAAAAGTACTTCAACTTTCCAATCATCTGTTAAATTTTTTTTTCTAGTGAAAAAAACAATTCTGGTGATTGATCGGTTGAAAAGAACGGGGTTTACATCTATTTATTAGTTTTCTTGTGACCATAATCTTGAAAAAAATATCAAAAAAAAACAAGCATATGTCCAACATATAGTTTTTAATATCAGATCTCTTAAGCACTAATTGATTTTTTTAGCAATTAATGAGTGACCTAGAGCCATTTTCCGAAGCATGTTTTATTAAAAAATGTTTTTCTTCGACCTCAAATAACTTCTATAAATTATGTTTTATTTGTACGCCTGAGAAACAAGCGAGATACAACGATTTTAGTTGGAGCGTGTTAAATCAACACTCTAGATCCCTAAAGGGTTTTTTTTTTCAGGGCTTCCAGGCAGCGTTTCATAAATTCATGGAAGATTCCAAAAGAAACTTTATTATTTGGGTGCGCCTGAATAAAATAACAAGCCTTCAAACTTGCAACAGTGTCATATTGACTATGACTATGACGGATTATGTTTTAAAATGTACCTCATTCGGTTTTTGAGACACATAGTTTTCTATGAAAATTACTGAATTAGGCAGAAACAAGCTTCTTGCTTAAAATCATGTTAAAACGGAGGCTCATCAGGTTATCAGGATAGGACTAAAAACTCAGGCAAATCCTGAAAAATCAGGCACATTGACAACCATGGCCATGGCTTTGAGTTTTGATTTTTGAGCTTCGGACTTTAGACTTTGGATTTCGAACATTGGACGTTGGCGTTGCTAGTTTGCAAACTGCTGAAAATGTACTGATTTTGATGCAATGAAACTTCATTTTGGTCGTATGGTAGAATTAGTTAATGCGTATTAACTTATTAGTATGCCCTAAAATTTTCGGACTACATTCGAACTTTGTTCGGATTTCGAAGTGCGTTGCCAGATTGCAAAACCGCTCAAATCCGTAGATTTGATAAAAAATGAACTTTACTGTTTTTTTTTTTGCAAAATAACTTAAAGAATTTAGAAAATATTAACTTTCATTCGGTATTTTTGATATTTTTGTCGTTTTTGTCATTTTTGCCATTTTTGTCAATTTTGTCAATTTTGTCAATTTTGTCAATTTTGTCAATTTTGTCAATTTTGTCAATTTTGTCAATTTTGTCAATTTTGTCAATTTTGTCAATTTTGTCAATTTTGTCAATTTTGTCAATTTTGTCAATTTTGTCAATTTTGTCAATTTTGTCAATTTTGTCAATTTTGTCAATTTTGTCAATTTTGTCAATTTTGTCAATTTTGTCAATTTTGTCAATTTTGTCAATTTTGTCAATTTTGTCAATTTTGTCAATTTTGTCAATTTTGTCAATTTTGTCAATTTTGTCAATTTTGTCAATTTTGTCAATTTTGTCAATTTTGTCAATTTTGTCAATTTTGTCAATTTTGTCAATTTTGTCAATTTTGTCAATTTTGTCAATTTTGTCAATTTTGTCAATTTTGTCAATTTTGTCAATTTTGTCAATTTTGTCAATTTTGTCAATTTTGTCAATTTTGTCAATTTTGTCAATTTTGTCAATTTTGTCAATTTTGTCAATTTTGTCAATTTTGTCAATTTTGTCAATTTTGTCAATTTTGTCAATTTTGTCAATTTTGTCAATTTTGTCAATTTTGTCAATTTTGTCAATTTTGTCAATTTTGTCAATTTTGTCAATTTTGTCAATTTTGTCAATTTTGTCAATTTTGTCAATTTTGTCAATTTTGTCAATTTTGTCAATTTTGTCAATTTTGTCAATTTTGTCAATTTTGTCAATTTTGTCAATTTTGTCAATTTTGTCAATTTTGTCAATTTTGTCAATTTTGTCAATTTTGTCAATTTTGTCAATTTTGTCAATTTTGTCAATTTTGTCAATTTTGTCAATTTTGTCAATTTTGTCAATTTTGTCAATTTTGTCAATTTTGTCAATTTTGTCAATTTTGTCAATTTTGTCAATTTTGTCAATTTTGTCAATTTTGTCAATTTTGTCAATTTTGTCAATTTTGTCAATTTTGTCAATTTTGTCAATTTTGTCAATTTTGTCAATTTTGTCAATTTTGTCAATTTTGTCAATTTTGTCAATTTTGTCAATTTTGTCAATTTTGTCAATTTTGTCAATTTTGTCAATTTTGTCAATTTTGTCAATTTTGTCAATTTTGTCAATTTTGTCAATTTTGTCAATTTTGTCAATTTTGTCAATTTTGTCAATTTTGTCAATTTTGTCAATTTTGTCAATTTTGTCAATTTTGTCAATTTTGTCAATTTTGTCAATTTTGTCAATTTTGTCAATTTTGTCAATTTTGTCAATTTTGTCAATTTTGTCAATTTTGTCAATTTTGTCAATTTTGTCAATTTTGTCAATTTTGTCAATTTTGTCAATTTTGTCAATTTTGTCAATTTTGTCAATTTTGTCAATTTTGTCAATTTTGTCAATTTTGTCAATTTTGTCAATTTTGTCAATTTTGTCAATTTTGTCAATTTTGTCAATTTTGTCAATTTTGTCAATTTTGTCAATTTTGTCAATTTTGTCAATATTGTCAATTTTGTCAATTTTGTCAATTTTGTCAATTTTGTCAATTTTGTCAATTTTGTCAATTTTGTCAATTTTGTCAATTTTGTCAATTTTGTCAATTTTGTCAATCTTGTCAATTTTTTCAAATTTGTCAATTTTGTCAAATTTGTCAATTTTGAATTTTGTCCATTTTTGTCAATTTTGAATTTTGTCCATTTTTGTCAATTTTGTCAATTTTGTCAATTTTGTCAATTTTGTCAATTTTTTCAATTTTTTCAATTTTTTCAATTTTTTCAATTTTTCAATTTTTTCAATTTTGTCAATTTTGTCAATTTTGTCAATTTGTCTTTTGTCAATTTTGTCAATTTATCAATTTTGTAAATTTTGTCAATTTTGTCAATTTTGTCAATTTTGTCAATTTTGTCAATTTTGTCAATTTTGTCAATTTTGTGAATTTTGTCAATTTTGTCAATTTTGTCAATTTTGTCAATTTTGTCAATTTTGTCAATTTTGTCAATTTTGTCAATTTTGTCAATTTTGTCAATTTTGTCAATTTTGTCAATTTTGTCAATTTTGTCAATTTTGTCATTTTTGTCTTTTTTTCTCTATGGTCTTATTTAAGGTTTCGTCCTTTTTTTGTTTTTTTTTTATTTTCGTTCATTTTGTTTTCATTAAAAAATTGTTTTTTTTTTCAGTTGTCATTAAAATCAAATTTATAACTACGAATTTTGACTTTTTCTTAAATCTAACAAACTACGGGCTTCTGTTTATACTGATTTGTTCTGGCTCAGTATATTTTGTTTTAAATTATATTGGGCTTCGAACTTCAAACCCCTGAATTTGGAATTCAGATTTTGGACTTGGGAAGTGTGACTATGGAATTCAGACTTTCACCTAGGAACTTTAGCCGTTAGTCTTATAACTTGGGACTTGAGACTGGAATCTTGGGATTCGGGACTTTGAACTTGAGACTTATGACTTGGGAATTGCAACAAGTGGCTTTGAACTTGGAACTTTGAATAAGAGACTTGAGTTTTGGAATCTGGGACTCTGGGCTCGAGTATTGGTACTTGGGATTTTGAACTATGGACTGAGAAAGTCTTTAAACTTAGGACTTAGAACTTATAAATTGGTACTGGAAACTAGGAACTTGAGATTTCTGATTTCTTACTTGTGACTTGTGAATTCAGACTTTGGACTTGGGACTTAGAGACATGGGAATTGGGACTTTGAGACTTGAGTTTTGGAACTTGAAACTTGGGACATAGAATTATGGGCTTTAGAAGGTCTTGAATCTTAGGACTTAGGATTTATAAATTGGGACTTGAAAATTCGAACATGGGATTTCTGATTTTGGACTTGGAACTTGGGACTTGTGACTTGTGACTCGGACTTTGACTTGTGACTTGTAATTGTTTACTGGTGAATTAGGACTTGGGACAAAGGACATGGGACTTTTGTGGGTCTTGAAATTTCGGTTAGATTTAAGGTTTTAGATTTTCGGTCTTGAAGACCTCAGACTTTCAACTTTTGACTTCATAAATCATAAATCTTATTTTTCTCTAAACATCTGTAAATATTCTGTCATTTTGCTACTGACATCCAATTTGGGGCTTTATAAGTTCAATCTGCAATCAATTGAATCTTCAAAATATTTGTTAGTCTACATTTGTAGAATTCCAAGACGATTTCTATGTTTTTCAAAGGTTTCATTTTAAAAATTAAATTAATAATAAACAACTACCACTCGAAAAAGGTCAAATTTACATATTACTTTATTAGAGGGCAGTGCTAAAGATAATCACAACTTTATCCGGCATGGAAAAAGCTTGAACGAAGCTGGAATTGATCATATCAACAAGTTTTGGGAGGAAGGCATCTTAATCTTTCTATCTCTGAATATGAGTGAGCTAAGTAGGCGCGGCGTTTCCTAGCCAGTGCATAGATGAAAGTGATTTGGAAGTCTTCACGTGGGGCCAAAAAAAAAGCTTAGCTACCCTATCATACGACTACTCCACAGTCCATCTTCTCCTACGTCACTAGGTATGTATAATGTTTTGCCACTTTTCCCGAATTGGATGAAAAATGGTCAAAGTAAATCATCGGCATCGCACGAGCACGTTCGCTTGAAATGCTGCTTAACTGCTGCTTATGGGAGGGTGGTTTTTTTTTCTCTACTCCGAGAAGGGTGAACAGTGCGTTTCACGTGTTTATTATCTGGCTGGTGTGAAAACAGATGATTTGTAAAGTGTGTTTCCATGCACAACATTTGATGGGACAAGATTTCATATCTGTTGAAACTTACGGTTTTCTGTTTCGGATTTGAACGAAATCCGTCTTCTCCGTCGACACAACCAAAACTCATTGTTTTGGTTCTCCGTTTGTTTTGGTCGATTCGCCTATTGAGAACCATAGCGATTGATCATCGATGATTGTGGAGGACAGGTGATAATGGTAAACACCATACACATGTTTACATTATTACACTGTAAACTGAAACTACTTATACTGCGGCTAGCAGTTACACTGCAGTGTTTACAGATCTAGTGTTGACAGATATAATAAGTAGTAATCGCATTTTACTCATTGAGAAATGAGTACTTTCCCGCTGAGGGAATATGTATGAGAATTGGAAAGTGACAAATATGTAGCTATCGCTAATGTAATGTGTAGTTATTTAAGGACTTCTAGCGTAACATTTAAAAAGGGCGAAACTAGCAGTTAGCTCGAAACGAGAAAAACGGGTTTGAAAATTCGGAACACCTATTCAAATCCTATTTAAAAAATCGACCACTTTTTGTTCAACAAAATCAAAAAATGTGCATTATATTCACTTATTGTTCGATGGTTATCAAGAACTTTAACTTTTTTCACATAATTTCTGAGATTTTCGAGTTTCGCCCTTTTATTGTTTTCGTTTTAAGTTACGCCTGAGAGTTTCGCCCAATTGATTGGCCGTTTTTGTTTTGGTTTTGAAGTTTCGCCCATTCGTCCTACACGCAAAAACTAATTAGGCCGTTTTGTCATACACGGTCAACTCAGTTACGCCTATTGGCCCTACACGAATAGAAAAATTCACTCCATTTTGAATAGGCGTAACTTCACGTTCCAACGAAAATGCATCAACAGGAAGTTTCGCCCAATTGAATTTTATCAATTTTTTGAAAGTTTTAAGTGATTTTAAGATGAAACCGCGTTTGATAGGTAAAGTGCAACCGCGTGATTCCGGAATGACCGTTAACTCGATTTGTTTACATTTGGCAGTTTCGCCCTTTTTAAATGTTACGCTAGACTTTACGAACAAACTCGATTAAAAATTAACTCTATTCCCCCACTGAAACCTGCTTTGAATATCTCCTTTTCAACAGGTTATGGGCCCAAATACGTGTGAAAAATTGGAAAACGAGTTAGTGAGAGAGGTATTCTCAATATGCGGTTACTTAGCGACCAGCGCAGAAGGACCAGTCAGGGTCGAGGGGCCAGCCACCAACCAGAAGACGATCATGGCCCTCTCATCAGCCAGAGGGACCAGTCAGCGCCGAGATAAGCCAGTGCAGACACGAGCTAGTAACATGTCCCAGGCCAGCAGGCTGGTTCCACCAGAGGTCGAGTCCGGGAAGGTTCGTGGACCGAAAGAGTTACTCTTGAAGCCGTCACGAGCCACGCTGCAGTTAGCAAGCGTGAACTCGCGTCCGACGGTTAGGAGGAGTCTCAGGATCCGCAACCAGGCTGCGCAAAGGTGGACAGGTCCGACTGCAGCAACACCCCGGTTTAATTGGGTGCTGGTTGCCGAGATGGTTACTCTCGTACTTTGGTTGTGCTCTGTAGTCAGCAGTTATGAGCTTGTCCAAGCGCAAAGGACCACCAGCGCAGAGGATCATCAGTGCAGAGGTCACGAGATGCTCCAGGTCAGCCAGGAGGTGCCAAAGGAGTTCAAGGACGGGAAGTTGGGTTCCGAGAGGGTTACAACACGGTTTCATTTCCGACGGCTGGGAGAAGGACTCTCGGGATCTACAACCGGGATTGGTCAGATACGAATGCTCCAGACCAATCCCGGAGGAATAGCCCGTATCGGAGATGGGAAGAAGCTGTTTGCCAAGAGGGTTACTCTTGTAATTTGGAGCTACGCTGCGATCAGTACGCGTGAGCGCATCTAAACCTACAGAACGCTGTTTCGAGGGTTTGGAGGAGATGTTTTGGGTTACACGGTTAGTTGCCAGCAACTTCAACAACTCTTTGGAGCGCTCGAAGCGTTGAAGCAACGGAACGAAAAGCCATGAGGCTGCAAGTCGAGAGGATTATTACCGTGTTGGAAGCTGTTCCGGTGCGTCGGAGGAGGTGGTTTAAGCGACGGTTAGCAGCCAGCGATTTCAACCACTCCTTTATTTCTGAGGCATTATGGATGGATGCTACAGATCGAAGTCTGACTAATTCTCGAAGCCACCGAGAAAGGGCCCTGTTAGCGGAAAGAGGATACTTTTCTGGGGTTACCAGAATGCAACTTGAGAGATATGATGTACGTTTGAATGTCATCAGTCACCTGAATCAACGAAAGATACGAATTCGTCATCGATTCTGGTGCTACGTGGCTAACGTAGTCGCTGTTATTGATGAGCAGCAACTTCAGAATATCAGCGATTTGAAGAACCGGGACGACTGGGGTTTATAGTTAGCGGTCGACTTACCCCAGGCCATTCTGTCCTAGACACGAACGTTCGCTGGATGCAAGATTTGATCGGTTGTTCGCAGTTTTGACGACATCTGTACCAACACGTGAAAAGGATGTATCTCCATATATGGCGAATCGAGAAAAAAGCGTGTGAAGAAAATACAACCTATTTTAAATCGCTAAATAAAAATCACTTGAAATGTTTGCATTTAATGACAGACAAACGATGTTTAGAAGCATCCTCTATATGTTAAAATAGAAGAATATCAATTTTAATGAAAAAAACAACGCGTTATCGTAGATAGAACCTAGCTCACATAATATTTTGTCTCTTTTGTTTATACACCCTTTGCTATTTTCTCATTTCTAGCTTTAGTTTTAAGCTCGCGTTCATTTGTAACCATGTTTTTATGTTGAATAAAGTGTCAAATCTTTACCAACACATAAAAAGCATCTATCTTTATATATGGCGTATCAAGAAAAACGTGTTTGAAAAAAATACAACCTATTTTAAATCCCTAATTAAAAATCACTTCAAATTTTTGGTTTTTAAGAAAGACAAACGATTTTTAAGAAGCATCCCATGTTAGGATAGAGGAATATAAATTTTCATAGAAAAAACAACGCGCTATCGTAGATATCACCTAGCTCACGTAATATTTTGTCTAACCTGTTCATACACCCTTTGCTATTTTTTTTATTTTTAGCTTTAGTTATAAGCTCGCATACATTTGCAACTATGTTTTTATGTTGAATATAGAGTCGAATTGATTATTATGAGTTTTTTTGCGGAATAGTAGCGAAAAATTGTTCCGGAGTAAAGGGTGTATATCCATGTGATGGCAGTTCTGGTTTTAGAATTTTTATAGATCCTTTACTCAAATTGAGTTTTCAATGTAACGGAATATTATTTTCTCAAAAGGGTTTTACCGTTAAGTAGGGCAACTTTTGGCCTATCATGAGGTACTGAAAATGGTTTTTGTTTACTTTTGGAGATAGATCCTTTTCACGTGTTGGTACAGACATCTTCGGATATCTGATGCAGATGTAGATGCAGATTATGCCAATGATTCCGATTACTAAAGATCTGTATCGGATCACATATACATGAACTTTGGGATTTTAATTTCATGGTCTACGAAAAGTCAGCAGACGGTCAGTTTGTCGACTGAAGCAGAGGTCAACGTCCCTTGTATGCAGTACCTGGAGGGAGCTTGGATCCATCAGCGGATTAAGTATGAAAAGTTCATCAGCGAGATCATGAGAAGCGGTCAGCTCACGATGCAACACATCTCTACTAAGGACCAGCCAGCTGATACGTTCATGAAGACGTTACCGAGGCGAGGTGTGCAGAAGTTGTTCAACATTCTTAATTTACGAATTGAGGGGAGGTGTTTAAACTTACGATTTTTGGTTTCGGATTTGGACGAAATCCGTCTTCTCAATCGTCGTAGCGATTTATGATTGCGGAAGGCAGGTGATGATAGTAAACACAGAACAAATGTTTACATTAGCACACTGTAAACTGAAACTACTTATACTGCGGTTAGCAGTTACACTGCATTGTTGACAGATTATAATGAGCAGTAATCGCATTTTACTCATTGAGAAAAGAGTACTTTCCCGCTGAGAGAATATGTATGAGAAGTGGAAAGTGACAAATAGCTATCGCCCTATCGCTAATGTAATAGGTAGTTATTTAAGGATTTGACGAACAAACTCGATTAAAAATGAACTCTATTCCAACCTATTCTTTTGTTCGATTCCGCACTTGGAAGATGTTTGCTAAAGGGTGTCCACGATGAAATTGCCACACACAATATTTTTTCGCAAAATTCGAGTTTTCATCCGATTGCCATCAAATTTTCAGGGATTAAAAAACAACTATGAAACTTCATTTTACCATTTTAATCGTATTTTATCTACAGTTTATGCGCAAATGCACGCACCTAGGCCTCAACCCAGGTCATTAGATTCTGCACAGCCTGTGAATCAACCTTTTTTGTATGTAAACCCATACTTTCTTCAGTTCCTCTGCTGCCTTCACTACCTTAGGTCGTTTCAGAAGGTGCTGCTTCATAATCGCCCAATACTTCTCGATCGGGCGGAGCTCCGGAGTGTTAAGAGGGTTGAACATTTTCGGCACGAAATTGACTTTATTGCCCGCATACCACTTCAGCACATCCTTGGAGGAGTGGCACGAGGCCAAATCCGGCCAGAAGATTGTTGGGACGTTGTGGGCCTTCAGGAGAGGAAGCAGTCGCTTCTGGAAGCACTCTTTCGTGCATGTACACCTGTCCGTCAATCGTGTCTTGGGTCACGAAAGATGCACTCCGCTTTCCGCATGTGCAGATGGCTTGCCAAACCAGGAATTTATTCCCAAATTTGAACATCTTCTGAGCGCGGACATGCTCCGGAACACTGAACTTATCCTTGGCCGTGAAAACAGGTTGCCGGAGATCTGTTTGAAGTCGGGCTTCACATATGTTTCGTTATCCATGATGCAGCGTTCAACTTTCGTCAGCATGTTGAGGTACAACTTCCTGGCACGGGTTTTGGCGGACTTGTTATGATTCTCGTCACGATTGGGGGCTTTTCGTACCTTGAACGTTCGAATCCCAGCCTTAGTTCTGGCCTTTTGGACAAAACTTTGGATTAGGTGCAGTTTCTTAGCCACAGCCCGAAAGGAGGCGTTCGGGTTTCGATTGAAGGCCCCAACGAAGCAGTTGTGGTTTGTGGTGTTATACGGAATACTTTTTCCTTCACTTCTGGGCTTCCGATCGGGGGTCAATCGTTCCTCGATCCGCTTAATCACTCGCGACACTGTGGAATTCGCGATTCCCAACGTTTTAGCGATAGAACGATGCGAGAGATCCTTGTTCTCTCGATAAATGCGCAAGATTTTATCACGCACGACCTGTTCTTTCGATTCCGTTTCCGCGAGTTTTGATCACAGGATTTTTAAACTTGCACAATGTAAACAATGCACCATGAACTAAATTCGCCCAGGTTTTCATTACATTCCACCCAATGGTTAAAAAGTTAGAGCAAATTCAAAGTGTGGCAAATTTCATTTTAGATGTCTGGTAAACATGAAATGTCGTCAGTGATGTCGCCGTCGCTGATTTTGACGAAAACTCCAGTTTGAAAGTTTAGCGACAATACCGTTGTCATCGACTCAGCTATTCATTTCATTCTCTTAATCAGGCGTTCAGAATTTCCAAATGAACCCTCGTTTCTGGACAGTTTAACCAAAAATGTTATGATAATGCCGTTTCTGGACAGTTTAACCAAAAATGTTATGATAATATTATAAAAGCTGAATTAACGCCTCAGGCCGTTAAACCTTCTCGGTTCACACACGTTTACCACTCAGTTCGACGCAAGTGGTAAACATACTACTCAAGTTTAAATTTCTGAATAAAAGAATTGTTTGATATTTAAGATAATTATGACTATCGGTCTTTAAAATTGAACACTGGCTGATGCAGCTGATAAAATCTTATCTTGCACGTACTCGGGAATGCTTGAATATCCATGTTCCAAACAAAAAAAAAAGTTAAGAAGTTAAGAATCCAGATATCTTTTCTAAGGCTAAGCATCCGTTTTCGAGCGAAACACCCTGTCAGAAGTGTTGTAAAAGTTCACCACAAACATCACCTCCCTCAATCAAAAAGTATCACGACGAAAATCCCCCTAAGAAAGAAAAGAAGTCAAACCTAAGAGTTCCGAAAAACCTGACCTTTCACTTGGGGGTGACAGACGGTGTCCCTTAATAGTAGCAAGTAGGTATACTACAACCGACCCCAGACAGCAGTCGGTACCTTCATACATATATGCAGCCAAGCCAATAGATCCGTCGAAAGTTATTCATTCATTATTTATTTTTCTCTCCATCGCATCGCTCGCTCATTGACCGGCCCGGACTTAGGATTGGGGCCTGTTGGTTGGATCAAAGCGTACGCAACCGCAAAATGGGATGAGGACCGAGGAAAAACATAACATTGAGTCCGAGACTAAGTTTATGTTTATCTAGTATAACCTGTTGCATTTCGCTGCTGCGTGTACGGTGTTGACGAATGGAACCCACATTAGCTGGGTTTTTAGCTACAGATGATAGAAAACTTTTGCTTCGGAAAAGGTAAAGCGATACATATGGATGGATGGATGGATGGATGTTTGTGGAAAAAGCAAAAAAATCTTTCACGGAAAGTTGCCCACACTACGATGACTCTGATGCCATTCACTTAACTTGCAAACTGGGCCCGTGTAATTTATTAGCAAATATGGACGCGTTTATCACTAAGACGGTTACTTCCAGCGGGGAATCGATTTAAATGGGCATTTTTGCAGTCTATTTGTTCAATTTATAAATTGACTCTTAAGGGGATGAAACCTTCATGAGAATCACTATTGATAACTTAAAAGTGTTAAAAGTTTTGAAATGACTGAAACTAACGACTATACAATTTGACAGCATGCAATAATCCTATTCAGTTCCTTTTCTGTTACATTTCAAAGCCCACTAGATACTAATTTTCGGTATTCTTATCCATATGCCGCATCTAGAAGCTTCCAAAGCATGAAAATAATTTTCCAAAATAAGCAAACAAAACCAAAACCAAGCTATATTCGTAACGTAATACATGGATGAAACTGCAACGTTTCCCACCGAAATTAGAGGATGTTGTTTCGTGTGTGTATTTTAGGAGCCTTGCGCAAAACTTTTTTAGTTTTAGTTTCCGTAAACTGTACTCGCCGTGTAGCAGCTATTTTAAGGTTATGTGTAATAAGCACCGAACGCCGAAAGTTGACACAAAAGTTGAACCTTCGGGGAAAGATAAAAAAAATATCATAAACAAACGATAGGGGGTATGGTCCCATCATTAAAAATTGTACAGGTGACAGGAGGACAGCTTGAGCGAATTTGTTGATCGAAAGTGGTTTAGATCCTAATGAAATGTATTGAAAATAAGTGATTAAGCAAGCATCTAATTACATTCTGTAAGACTGGCTCAGAAACAAAACATATTTAACCGACACGCAACCGCGTAACTTGGTAGGATTAATGCAGATTGCACTGTAAAAAAAATCGTAAGCAAAATAATTTCAAT